>NC_069505.1:91113426-91273426 GCF_027579735.1 Bombina bombina | reverse complement strand
AGAGAGGGGGAAGAGCGCAAAAGAGAGGGGGGAGAGAGAGCGCAAAAGAGAGGGGGAGAGAGCGCAAAAGAGAGGGGTGGAGAGAGAGCACAAAAGAGAGGGGGGAGAGAGAGCGCAAAAGAGAGGGGGGGAGAGAGAGTGCAAAAGATTGGGGGGAGAGAGAGTGCAAAAGAGAGGGGCGAGAGAGAGTGCAAAAGAGGGGCGAGAGAGAGTGCAAAAGAGAGGGGGGGAGAGTGCAAAAGAGAGGGGGGGAGAGTGCAAAAGAGAGGGGGGAGAGTGCAAAAGTGAGGGGGGGAGAGTGCAAAAGATAGGGGGGGGAGAGTGCAAAAGAGAGGGGGGAGAGAGAGTGCAAAAGAGAGGGGGAGAGAGAGCGCAAAAGAGAGGGGGGGAGAGAGAGCGCAAAAGAGAGGGGAGAGAGAGAGCGCAAAAGAGAGGGGGAGAGAGAGAGCACAAAAGAGAGGGGAGGGGAGAGAGCACAAAAGAGAGGGGGAGAGAGAGTGCAAAAGAGAGGGGGGAGAGAGAGCGCAAAAGAGATGGGGGAGAGAGAGAACGCAAAAGAGATGGGGGAGAGAGAGCGCAAAAGAGAGGGGAGAGAGAGAGCGCAAAAGAGGGGGAGAGAGAGAGCGCAAAAGAGAGGGGGAGAGAGCTCAAAGAGAGGTGGGAGAGCGCTCACAAGAGAGGGGGAGAGAGAGCAAAAGAGATGGGAGAGAGAGAGCGCAAAAGAGAGGGGGAGAGAGCGCAAAAGAGAGGGGGAGAGAGAGCGCAAAAGAGAGGGGGGAGAGCGAGAGAGCGCAAAAGAGAGGGGGGAGAGAGAGAGCTCAAAAGAGAGGGGGGAGAGAAATCTCAAAAGAGAGGGGGAGAGAGAGCAAAAGAGAGGGGGGAGAGAGAGAAAGCAAAAGAGAGGGGGAGGGAGAAGCGCAAGGGGTGGGACCGCTCTACTGCAAAAAATGGCCCATGTGAATGGGCTTTAGGACTAGTATATATACATATATATATATATATATACACACACATTCATATCTGACTTCGGGTTTAGCACAGTTGGTCTAACACGAGTTTACCTGAAATAAATTGTTAGGTTACAATAAAGTATATATAAAAACTTGTAAAACATCTTAAAACAAAGTATTTCACACACATATATGAATTTTAAAAGTAAGAAAAAAAAATATATATATATATATATATATATATATATATATATATATATATATATATATATATATATATATATATATATATGTATTCGAAAAGGTGGATACAGCGCCTATATGTCCAGTATACTGTAGAGGTATGTAAGGCGTATATATTATAACAAAAAGGAGAAAAGTAAAAAGTACATCAATGTAAAGTATACAATACTAAAAGAAAAAGAAAAATTAAACAATATTAAATATTATAATAAAAAATATATATAAACATACAACAAATAAATAATGAATGAGAGTCCAGTTAAAGATAGCATATAAAATATATGAACTTAAAAATAATGTTCATAGAGGTCCTGGAGATGATATAATTCGTAATAAATCTCCAGATGTAGTAATTATGTAGGTTATAGTTGGTATATACTACCCTTACCAGATATTACCTCAATCGAAATGAGGTAAGTATGCCGCACTGGGGGTAGATATAGATGATTGGATTTCCTCCTTGTATTCTGCTATGGTGCCTCTTGTGATGTTCGTTAACCTCTTGGAGTATGCAGGGATAAGTTTCTGAAGGTGAGTTGATCCCTTGTACTTCCTATGGGTTGATGGTTGGCCTCTTGGAGTGCTCTTTCTGTTCTGGTATTGACTTTCTCCAGCATAGAGATACCCAGGGAGACACAGAGAAAATATATAGTGTAATACTGTTTATTTGTTAAAAGAGCATAAAAATACACTTTATATTGCACTCACATTTGACAACCTCAGACAATATGAGGTATGTATATAGCATATATATTTAAAATAATCTTTCCACAGGTTAGAGAGGGATGCGTAATCCCCAATCTTAAATGCAAGTCTCTTAAAGAATTTACATGCAGCTGTGGTGTGTTCCAAGATAGATAGTACAAAATAAGGTGCCCACAGAGCAGCGCTAGTGACACTGGCTGCAGGAGGAACAAATGAGGATATTATAAAACAACTATTAAAACGTAGATAAAATATGTTTACACAGAAGTAGATTCCCTAACGCGTTTCAAAGGTTTGAGTCCTTCTTCTTCAGAGGGTAGAATTGAATGCTGGGCCATTATCGTTTGTTTTAAACGCTTTGGGCGGCGGCACGCCCTCAGCGTATGATTGGTCATGTGGGCCCGCGTTACGTGACGTTAGTTTCACGTTTGTTACAGTGTGTTACATTGTACAGTGATTGGTTATACATCGGCACACGAGATAGGGCAGAGATGTATTCTGATAGGTTGAGTACAACAAGGATCTATGGGGTATGTAGTCTTTAACTTACTCAGCATATTCCCTTGTCCTTTTCGATCGCATTATATACGATATATTCATATTATGTGATATCTTTTCTATAGCAATGGGATCATATTATGGTGTATAGTATGAGGTGAATATTTACACAAACATATATTTACATTTTATATTTTATATTTTATAGTATATGGGTTGTTGATATTATATACATCTCTTCAGTATTTTTGTATGATTATATATTTTGTGGTACATATATGTATTGCTTGTTTATTTGAGAACCCATGTATTATTCAGTATCTACTTATTTTATGATATATATTATATGCTCCGTGTTTTTTGGAATAAATGCTATTTTAATATATCAAATTTTCTGAAGTTCTAGAATTATATGTAGCCCCTTTGGAAGGCTATTAATTGTTCTATACTAGGAGTATATCTTTCTTGTGTATTAGAATCATATTCTTATGTATATGGTATATAATATATATTGTATCAAGATATCTATAACTTCATACATCAAGATACTGGGGTCAAATGTTGAACTAATCTCATTGGCTAGTTAGTATTTATATGTGTATAGTTCTAATTTTTTATTATTTTTTATTTTTTATTTTATATATATCACTCAGGTCATTTGGTCTCAGGGTGGTATATCATGATATATATGTGACTATGTAACATATTATGTTATTATTTATATTCGTGATGAAATAGGTAGTACTATAGTGTATGTGATATAGTTCTAAGTCTTGTGAGGAATAGATAGATATAAATAACGCATACATGTCATTGCAGACAGTTATTGTATACTTAGAAATTTTAGAATTGTATTTCTTACTAAATAAGGAAAGCTGCTATATCAATGTCTTTGTTGAGGCCTTTGGGAATCATGGAGTCTAGTTTGTGTATCCATTGTGTTTCCCTTCGTCTTAAATGGAGTTCCCTGCTTATACCTTCTGGGGGGTCCCTGATGTGTTCAAGTATGGTGCCTCTTAGACATGCTGGATTAGAATTGTGTATTAGGCGAAAATGATTTGACACGCTATGTTTTTTGAAACTGTTTTCTATGTTCCTAATATGTTCCAGTAGTCTGATCTTGTAAGGTCTAATAGTGCGCCCTACGTATTGGAGCCCACAGTTGCATTCGATGAGATACACTACATGATCTGTTTTGCAGTTAGTAATAGAATCTAATTCCCAGCTTTTGTGGTTTGAGGATGAAGTGATTTTTTTAGTGGGTTTATTGTTATTGTAGTGGTGTTTACATGCCTCACAATTAAGACGGTTGCATTTAAAGAAACCTTTTGTCTTATTTTGCAACCAGTTAGAAGTTTTTATAGTTTTAGTTATTGATTTTAGTTTGCTGGGGGCTATGGTTGCTCTGATATTTTTACCCTTCCTAAAGACTAGTTTGGGGTTATTTGTGGTTATGTCATTTAGTAGGGTATCCTTTTTCAATATATGCCAGTGTTTGTTTAAGATAGTTTTAATGGCATTAGCACCTTCATTATATGTTGTAATCATTAGTGGTATGTCATTTTGTTTTTTATTGTTTTTATTAGGATTTTTTAATAGTCTATTTCTATCCATTTTATTTACTTTATTAAATGCCTTGTGTATATTGTCAGCTTTATATCCTTTGGAGAAAGTCAATACCAGAACAGAAAGAGCACTCCAAGAGGCCAACCATCAACCCATAGGAAGTACAAGGGATCAACTCACCTTCAGAAACTTATCCCTGCATACTCCAAGAGGTTAACGAACATCACAAGAGGCACCATAGCAGAATACAAGGAGGAAATCCAATCATCTATATCTACCCCCAGTGCGGCATACTTACCTCATTTCGATTGAGGTAATATCTGGTAAGGGTAGTATATACCAACTATAACCTACATAATTACTACATCTGGAGATTTATTACGAATTATATCATCTCCAGGACCTCTATGAACATTATTTTTAAGTTCATATATTTTATATGCTATCTTTAACTGGACTCTCATTCATTATTTATTTGTTGTATGTTTATATATATTTTTTATTATAATATTTAATATTGTTTAATTTTTCTTTTTCTTTTAGTATTGTATACTTTACATTGATGTACTTTTTACTTTTCTCCTTTTTGTTATAATATATACGCCTTACATACCTCTACAGTATACTGGACATATAGGCGCTGTATCCACCTTTTCGAATACGTATTTACTCTTACTGTCTAGGGCTTTACAACCCTCCCAGTATTTGTCTTATATAGCAGCCATTATCTCCTATAACCTTTCTGACCAGCGCCCACTACAGAGTAACACTTGTGTCAACTCAGGTTTCTGAGGAGACACATTTTACTTAATCCTACATATATATATATATATATATATATATATATATATATATATGAATCCAAAAGAAAGATGTCAGCACCCACAGTTCATCAAAGTGTTTCCTTTATTTTATAGTGATATAGAAGACAAAAAGCAGCAAGCCAGCAACGTTTCGGATCCATCTGATCCTTAGTCATGCTATAGTATACTAACATTCAGACCCTTATATAGCACCTGTATGGTGATTAATTGTTACACCTATTTGTTCTCAATAATGAGCACAACTTTTTTCATTTCACTGTTTTCAAATTTTTAAATTAAAGGGGTAGAATGATATCGTGGATTTATAGAGGCAATACTTGAAACTATTAAAAACCTCTATTACAACCAATAAAAAATTCCTAGATATGAATTTAGAACAATTATAAAAACAAATGTAAATCATAATCCCTATTTAATCCTATAGGATGTAGTGTCCTTAAGTTTTTTATCCACCAAAACTCTTTCCTTTTCAATAGTAGTTCCCTATCTCCTCCCCTTCTAGGTTTTGGGATATGATCTATGATTTGAAACCTAAGTTGGCTTACTGAATGTCCAGCTTCAATAAAATGGGCAGAGCCTGGAAGGGATTTGTCTTCACACCTAATAGAAGACTTATGTGCACTAATTCTATCTTTAATGGGGCGTATCATTTCCCCTACATAGCCCCTCCCACATGGGCATTTCAATAGATAGACTACATGGTCAGTATTACATGTATAGAAGCCATCTACTTTCGCTTTTCCCTGTCATTTAATTGTGCTATAAATTTTCCTTTAATCATAGAATTGCATTGTGCACAATGCAGGCAGGGATAGGAGCCCTTTTTAGGGGTGGTCAAGTAATTAATTTGTTGTTCCTTCCTTGTTTCCAAATCTGATTTTACAAGTGTGTCTCTTAGGTTTTTTACCCTCTTGTATGCATGTATTGGGGGGTGTTGGAATTCACTAATTTGTAGATTGTATTTGTTTACAAATACCAATGTTTTTTGATAATTCTAGAGATTTTCTCACTAACCATATTATGTTCTGTTGTGAATGCAACCTGTTTTTTTTATTGCACTGGATCATTGAATTGCCTTTTTCTCTCTCCATTAACACCTCCTGTTTACAATTAGTTATTAAGGACTTTGGATGTCCCCTTTGTTTAAATTTTTAAGCCATTTGTTCTAATCTTACTGTTTGCAAATCTTTATCCTTCACATTTCTCAAGGTCCTCACAAATTGACTTTTGGGAATTGAGCACAAGTAAATGACAGGAAAAAGCGAGAGATAAATGGATTCTATACATGTAATACTGACCATGTAGTCTATCTATTGAAATGCCCATGTGGTGGGGCTATGTAGGGGAAATGATACACCCCATTAAAGATAGAATTAGTGCACATAAGTCTATTCAGTGTGAAGACAAATCCCTTCCAGGCTCTGCCCATTTTATTGAAGCTGGACATTCACCTTGGCAGTGTTGGAATTTTACTCTCCCCCTCCTGCTCCTTTCAGCACCTGCAGCCTCATCCATCTCTCTCCTTTTCCTCCTTTGAAGTTCACTGCATCAGACTATTCTCCCCCCTCTCCCTCAGGGTGGCAGTTATCTATCGCCCCCCTGGACCAACCTCCCAATTCCTTGATAACTTTGCTGCCTGGCTTTCTCACTTTCTCTCTACAAATTCACCTGCTTTAATCCTGGGGGAATTCAACATCCCCATTGATAACCCATCTGCCCCTGCTGCCTCTAAGCTTCTCTCACTCACAAACTCCTTTGTTCTTTCACAATCCACCCTATTTCCTACTCACCGTGATGGACACTTTATTGATCTAGTATTCTCCTTCCTCTGCTCTCTCTCCAATGCCACCTGTCACCTGTCGCCCATCTCAGACCACCATCTGCTCACCTTTAAGCTTATCATACAGGCTAAACCTACTTCTCCCCCTCGCCCCCGCACCTGTAGAAATCTGCACACTGTGGATCCTCTACAACTCTCCAACCTTATTCAAAAACACCTCCCCCACACTTCCACAATATCCTGCCCTGACCTTGCTACAACCCACTATAACAATACTCTCTCCTCTGCTCTGGACACTTTCGCTCCTCCCCAAAAACGCAAAACCCCACTTCGTCAGCTCCAACCCTGGCACTCTAAGCAAACACGCTACCTGCAAAAATGCTCCCGTGCTGCTGAACGTGCCTGGAGGAAATCCCGCTCTGAATCAGATTTCCTCCACTATAAGTTCACTCTTTATTCTTACTCCTCTGCCCTTCACTTAGCCAAGCAAACCTACTTCTCTTCTCTTATATCTACTTATGCCTCAAAACCTAAACGTTTCTTCTCCATTTTCAACTCCTCCTTTATCCACCTGCTCCACCCCCTTCATCTGCCTTTAGTGCTGAAGACCTGGCAGACTACTTTTTCAACAAAACAATTACCATCCAAAGTAATATCCCAACACAAGACTGCAACCTTCCATCTCCACCCCTGGCAACCCCCTCCACCACTCTCAGCACCTTCCACCCTACCAATGAGAATGAAGTGCGTTCCCTATTATCTTCCTCACACCTCACTACCTGCCCACTTGACCCTATCCATTCACATCTAATACCTTCTCTGTCTTCTACCCTCACTCCAGCTCTTACTCACGTATTCAACCTATCCCTTACTACTGGTTCATTCCCATCTTCCTTCAAACATGCAAAGGTCACCCCCATCCTCAAAAAAACCCTCCCTCAACCCCAATTCTCCTGCAAACTACCGCCCCATATCACTGCTTCCGCTAGCTTCAAAAGTCCTGGAAAAACTAGTCTTTGATCGCTTAACCCACTTCTTGTCCTCCAACTCACTGCTCGACCCCTTGCAATCTGGCTTCCGTTCCCAACACTCAACTGAGACTGCCCTCACCAAGGTTACCAATGATCTTCTTTTGGCTAAAAAAAACGGCCACTACTCAATACTTATCTTACTTGATCTGTCTGCTGCCTTTGACACCGTTGACCATCACCTTCTCCTACGGACTCTCAGTTACCTTGGGCTCTCTGACACTGCCCTTTCCTGGATCCACTCCTATCTCTCTAATAGGTCCTTTTCTGTCTCCTTTGCTGGCCATTCCTGCTCTCCATTGCTTCTGTTTGTTGGAGTACCTCAATGCTCTTTTCTGGGTCCTCTACTCTTCTCTATTTATACTTCCTCACTGGGTAAACTTATCAGTAGCTATGGTTTCGACTACCACCTCTATGCTGATGATACTCAGATCTACCTATCCACCCCTTCACTCTCTCCTTCTGTCCTTTCTCACATCAGTGTCTGCTTATCTGGCATTTCTTCTTGGATGGCCTCTCACCACCTAAAAATCAATATGTCCAAGACTGAGCTCCTTCTAATGCCCCCCCTCTAATTCTACCCTGGTACCTAACTTTTTAATCACTGTTGGTGACACCACTATCTCCCCAAAACCCCAAGTCCGCTGCCTAGGAGTTACACTTGACTCCAATATGTCCTTTATACCCCACATCCAATTGCTCTCTTCCTCCTGTCACAACCACCTACGCAATATCTCCAAAATTCATCCGTTTCTTAATGCTGAAGCTACTAAACAGCTAATCCACTCCCTGGTAATCTCCTGACTTGACTACTGTAATAACCTACTAACTGGCCTCCCTCTCTCCCACCTCTCCCCTCTTCAATCCATCCTAAATGCCACTGCTAAGCTAATCCACCTCTCCCGACGCTCTGTATCTGCTGCACCTCTCTGCGAATCCCTTCACTGGCTACCCATCCACAGTAGAATTAAATTCAAAATTCTCATCCTGACCTACAAAGCCCTTACCAACGCAGCCCCCCCCCCTACCTGTCCTCACTCATCAACAAATACACTCCAGCCCATCCCCTAAGATCTAACAATGACATGGTCCTTGCATCTCCTACCATCACCTCCTCCCATGCTAGGCTACAGGACTTCTCTCGTGTGGCACCAACCATCTGGAATGCAACCCATCTAGATTGTAAGTTCCCACGGGAACAGGACCCTAAATTCTCCCTGTATTTGTTTGTTAAACTTTTTCTGGTGTCTTTTATATTGTATTGTACTGTACTTTTATTTTTGTACACATGGACAGCGCTGCAGATTCTGTTGGCACTTTATAAATAAATAATAATAATAATAAATAATTCAGTAAGCCAGCTTAGGTTTCAAATCATAGATCATATCCCAAAACCTAGAAGGGGAGGAGATAGGGAACTACTATTGAAAAGGAAAGAGGTTTGGTGGATAAAAAACTTAAAGGGCCACTAAACCCAAAATCTTTCTTTCATGATTCAGATAGAGAATATAAATTTAAACAACATTACAATTTACTTCTATTATTTATTTTGCTTCATTGTTTAGATATCCTTAGTTGAAGAAAAAGCAATGCACATGGTGAGCCAATCATACGAGGCTTCTATGTGCAGAAACCAATCAGCAGCTACTAAGCATATCTAGATATGCTTTTAAGCAAAGAATATCAAGAGAATAAAACACATTAGATAATATAAGTAAATTAGAAAGATGTTTAAAATTACATTCTCTTTCTAAATCATGAATGGAAAAATGTGGGTTTCATGGCCCTTTAAGGACACTACATCCTATAGGATTAAATATTATGATTATGATTTACATTTGTTTTTATAATTGTTCTAAATTTATATTTAGGAATTTTTTATTGATTGTAATAGAGGTTTTTAATAGTTTCAAGTATTGTCTCTATAAATCCACGATGTCAATCTACCCCTTTAATTTAAAAATTTGAAAACAGTAATGAAAAGAAAAAAAAGTTGTTTAAAGTAAGAAAATAATATACTTTATCCACTAGATGGCATTAGCCAATGTGAAATGTGCTCGTTATTGAGAACAAACAGGTGTAACAATTAATCACCATACAGGTGCTATATAAGGGTCTGAATGTTAGTATACTATAGCATGACTAAGGAACAGATGGATCCGAAACATTGCTACTTTTTGTCTTCTATGTCACTGTAAAATAAAGGAAACACTTTGATGAACTTTGGGTGCTGACGTCTTCCTTTTGGATTCCTTTCTATTATTGAGGTATGCAGGACCCTCTGACGTACGTGCACCCCATAAGAAACCACTTTTACAAACTTTGTACCTGTGCTGGACCCTCCATTTTTTATTTATATATATATATATATATATATATATATATTTTTTTTAAATAAATGTTTTAAAAGTGATTTAAGAGATCTGTTATATGACAAGGTGTTTTACTGGGAAGGTACATATTTATATGTGTGTACATATGTTTGTGTATGTGTGTTTATGTGTACATTTTATGTGCACTGCACACATACATACATAGACATATGTACACACATACATACATACATACATATATATAAACATACAAATATAACAACTTTTAAAATTATGGAGAGGTGAAAAGTGAAATTAAAATCCTCCACTATGCACAAAATATAGAGATAATATAAGGGTATTTGACTACCCAATCTTAAACAATTATTTTATACAATATTTATTGTTTTATCTTGAATTTTTATATTACTTGGTGGAACTTTTTTTCTGGATAAAATATGTCCATTACCTATTGAGAACAATATTTGGTGCATCTCAAATAAGAACAACTTGTTATTTTATGTGCTTTTTACATACCTCACACTGTTTGAGGACATAGAATGTGAGTTGATATATGCTTGCTTTCATTTTGTGTTTGTAATAAAAACTGTATTACACTATATATGTCCTTTTGTTTCCTTGGGTAAAACTGGTGGATAAGGAAGTGTACACCTAAACTACACACTCCAAGAGGTGACAAGCACCCTAATACACAAAAATTGGAAGACTACCACAGGAGGAATCGCACTCCTATATACTCCAAGAGGTGGATGATACTACAAGAAGGACACGCTGGAATCCAGAACTGATTTACCACCAGGCATACCCTCCAGTGCGGCAACTTACCTCATATGATTGACGTAAATTCTGGTAAGGGTATTGTACTACACTCTATACACAAAGAGGATCTTCACTGAAATTATCTATATTTTGGAAACTCTCTGACATCTATATAAAACTGATAGTGTATATTTACACATACTGCATACTACTCCGTTTTTTATCAGGACTTAAGGGCGCTGTTAACCCCTTGAATATTTATTTGTCACTTACACTCTACTGGGGTTTACCCCTATATAGTGTTTGTCCCTCATAGCTGCTATTCTTCTCCTGCCTCTCTGTCTGGTGCAATGTGTGGGTATCGCTTGTGTTCAACTCAGGTCTCTGAATTGTCACATTCTACTAACTTGCTTCACATATATATATATATATATATATATATATATATATATATATATATATATATATATATATATATATATATATATATATATATATATATATATATATATATATATATATCTATATCTCTCTCAAACACCTTGTCATATACCATATCCCTTTAAATCAATGTTAACACACTTGTATTTTCAAAATATATTTACAATCATGCAGCAAATCAAAACTGATTAGAAAACTCATCTATAATATCTATTTTCTGTCAGAGAACTAGAATCAGCTTTGTAATATCGTATAATACCTTATACATATAGTTGATACAGTACATATTTTCCTTAAGAACTATACTTACATGCTGAAGACAATATAAATATTCCCCCATACAATAGTATATTTCTATATTTCTATAATAATGTACATTGTTTCTATATCTGTGATTAAATGCTGTATTAAACTTGTTTAGTAAAAAGTAGCCACTATAGTGGCAGATAATATTGTTTTAATGTTTATTATAAATTACTTGTGAACTTAAAGTCAAAATAAAACTTCCATTATCCATTTAGAGCATCCCATTGTAAACAGCTTTCTTATTTACTTCTATTATACAATTTGCTTCATTTGTTTGGTATCCTTTGTTGAAGACCATTCATAAGTAGCCACATGAGCAGCTATGCACTGCTGAAAGCTAGCTGATTGGTAGCTGCACATATATGCTTCTTGTCATTGGCTTACCAGATGTCTTCAGCTAGCTCCCAGTAGTGCATTTCTGTTCTATAACCTGCTCTTCAACAAAGAGATCAAAGCAAATATTATGTTAGAAGAAAATTTGTGGTCTATCTGAATCATGAGAGTTTAACTTTGACATTACTGTCATCAAAGGGTGCACAGCAAACATTTAGGTTTGCAGAAGGAAAGTGCTTTGAGAACATTGTTATTCAAGTTTTGCTTGTGGCAGGAAATACCACAATCCCTGCCCCTAGCTAGATGCATGTTTGTGAGTTCACACTACTTTGTTCTTGACAATCTTCATTTCATTTTGATATTTTTGCCTTTGGCCTTTCTTTCGGCTAGATTACAAGTTTTGCATTATGAGGGGTGCGCTGCTAACTTGCACGTTATTGTCACCGCTCACTTTCCTACAGCTCTGGTATTACAGGTTTTTCTAAACCCGGCGTTAACAGGTAAGAAGTGAGCGTAGAGCAAAATTGTGCTCCATACCGCACTCCAATACCAGCGCTGCTTAAGTCAGCGGTGAGCTGATTTTACGTGCCCGTGCACAATTTCCCCATAGACATCAATGGGGAGAGCCGGCTGAAAATAAGCCTAACAACTGCAAAAAAGCAGTGTAAAGATCAGTAACGCAGCCCCATTGATTCCTATGGGGAACGAAATTTATGTTTACACCTAACACCCTAACATGAACCCCGAGTCTAAACACCCCTAATCTTACACTTATTAACCCTTAATCTGCCGCCCCAACATTGCCTACACCTGCATTATACTTATTAACCCATAATCTGCCGTTCCGGACATCGCCGCCATCTACATTACACTTATTAACCCTCTAATCTGCTGCCCCCAACATCGCCGACACCTACATTATATTTATTAACCCCTAATCTCCCTCCCCCAATGTCGCCACAACCTACCTACACTTATTAACCCCTAATCTGCCACCCCCAATGTCGCCGCCACTATAATAAACATATTAACCCCTAAACCGCCGCACTCCCGCATCGCAAACACTAGTTAAATATTATTAACCCCTAATCTGCTGTCCGTAACTTCGCCGCCAGCTCTCTACATTTATTAACCTCTAATTTGCCATCCCTAATGTCGCCGCCACTATATTAAATTTATTAACCCCTAAACCTAAGTCTAACCCTAACACCCCCTAACTTAAATATAATTAACATAAATCTAAATAAAACCTACTATCATTACCTAAATACTTCCTATTTAAAACTAAATACTTCCCTATGAAATAAACCCTAACGGCTAGATTTGGAGTTTTGTCGGTAACAACCCGAAAAACTAACGCCGGCTTTTTTCTGGCTGCACCATAAAAATAACTCTGGTATTGAGAGTCCAAATAAAGGCTGTGTTAGGCTCCAAAAAAGGAGCGTAGAGCATTTTTAACGCAGCTTCAACTTTCGATACCAGAGTTGCTTACGCAAGCGGCCAGCCTCAAAAACGTGCTCGTGCACGATTCCCCCATAGGAAACAATGGGGCTGTTTGAGCTGAAAAAAAACCTAACACCTGCAAAAAGCCGCGTTCAGCTCCTAACGCAGCCCCATTGTTTGCTATGCGGAAACACTTCCTACGTCTGCACCTAACACCCTAACATGTACCCCGAGTCTAAACAACCCTAACCTTACACTTATTAACCCCTAATCTGCCGCCCCCGCTATCGCTAATCCCTGCATATTATTATTAACCCCTAATCTGCCGCTCCGTAAACCGCCGCTACTTACATTATCCCTATGTACCCCTAATCTGCTGCCCTAACATCGCCGACCCCTATATTATATTTATTAACCCCTAATCTGCCCCCCACAACGTTGCCTCCACCTGCCTACACTTATTAACCCCTAATCTGCCTCACTAACCCTATAATAAATAGTATTAACCCCTAATCTGCCCTCCCTAACATCGCCGACACCTAACTTCAATTATTAACCCCTAATCTGCAGACTGGAGCTCACCGCTATTCTAATAAATGTATTAACCCCTAAAGCTAAGTCTAACCCTAACACTAACACCCCCCTAAGTTGAATAGAATTTCTATCTAACAAGATAAATTATTTCTTATTAAATAAATTATTCCTATTTAAAGCTAAATACTTACCTTTAAAATAAACCCTAATATAGCTACAATATAAATTATAATTATATTATAGCTATTTTAGGATTTATATTTATTTTACAGGTAACTTTGTATTTATTTTAACCAGGTACAATAGCTATTAAATAGTTAAGAACTATTTAATAGCTAAAATAGTTAAAATAATTACAAAATTACCTGTAAAATAAATCCTAATCTAAGTTACAATTAAACCTAACACTACACTATCAATAAATTAATTAAATAAACTACCTACAATTACCTACAATTAACCTAACACTACACTATAAATAAATTAATTAAATACAATTCCTACAAATAAATACAATTAAATAAACTAGCTAAAGTACAAAAAATAAAAAAGAACTAAGTTACAAAAAAAAAAAAAATATTTACAAACATAAGAAAAATATTACAACAATTTTAAACTAATTACACCTACTCTAAGCCCCCTAATAAAATAACAAAGCCCCCCAAAATAAAAAAATGCCCTACCCTATTCTAAATTACTAAAGTTCAAAGCTCTTTTACCTTACCAGCCCTGAATAGGGCCCTTTGCGGGGCATGCCCCAAAGAATTCAGCTCTTTTGCCTGTAAAAAAAACATACAATACCCCCCCCCCCCCAACATTACAACCCACCACCCACATACCCCTAATCTAACCCAAACCCCCCTTAAATAAAAATAACACTAAGCCCCTGAAGATCTTCCTACCTTATCTTCACCCTGCCAGGTTCACCGATCCGTCCTGAAGAGCTCCTCCGATGTCCTGATCCAAGCTCAAGTGGGGGGCTGAAGAGGTCCATGATCCGGATGAAGTCTTCATCCAAGCGGGAGCTGAAGAGGTCCATGATCCGGATGAAGTCTTCTATCAACGGCATCTTCAATCTTCTTTCTTCCGGATCCATCTTGCAGACCTCCGACGCGGAACATCCTCTTCTCCCGACGCCTACTAGCCGAATGACGGTTCCTTTAAGGGACGTCATCCAAGATGGCGTCCCTCGAATTCTGATTGGCTGATAGGATTCTATCAGCCAATCGGAATTAAGGTAGGAATAATCTGATTGGCTGATGGAATCAGCCAATCAGAATCAAGTTCAATCCGATTCGCTGATCCAATCAGATTGAGCTTGCATTCTATTGGCTGTTCCGATCAGCCAATAGAATGCAAGCTCAATCTGATTGGCTGATTGGATCAGCCAATCGGATTGAACTTGATTCTGATTGGCTGATTCCATCAGCCAATCAGAATATTCCTACCTTAATTCCGATTGGCTGATAGAATCCTATCAGCCAATCGGAATTCGAGGGACGCCATCTTGGATGACGTCCCTTAAAGGAACCGTCATTCGGCTAGTAGGCGTCGGGAGAAGAGGATGTTCCGCGTCGGAGGTCTGCAAGATGGATCCGGAAGAAAGAAGATTGAAAATGCCGTTGATAGAAGACTTCATCCGGATCATGGACCTCTTCAGCTCCCGCTTGGATGAAGACTTCATCCGGATCATGGACCTCTTCAGCTCCCGCTTGGATGAAGACTTCAGCCGGATCATGGACCTCTTCAGCCCCCCGCTTGGGCTTGGATCAGGACATCGGAGGAGCTCTTCAGGACGGATCGGTGAACCTGGCAGGGTGAAGATAAGGTAGGAAGATCTTCAGGGGCTTAGTGTTAGGTTTATTTAAGGGGGGTTTGGGTTAGATTAGGGGTATGTGGGTGGTGGGTTATAATGTTGGGGGGGGTATTGTATGTTTTTTTTACAGGCAAAAGAGCTGAATTCTTTTGGGCATGCCCCGAAAAGGGCCCTGTTCAGGGCTAGTAAGGTAAAAGAGCTTTGAACTTTAGTAATTTAGAATAGGGTAGGGCATTTTTTTTATTTTGGGGGGCTTTGTTATTTCATTAGGGGGCTTAGAGTAGGTGTAATTAGTTTAAAATTGTTGTAATATTTTTCTAATGTTTGTAAATATTTTTTTATTTTTTGTAACTTAGTTCTTTTTTATTTTTTGTACTTTAGCTAGTTTATTTAATTGTATTTATTTGTAGGAATTGTATTTAATTAATTTATTGATAGTGTAGTGTTAGGTTAATTGTAGGTAATTGTAGGTAGTTTATTTAATTAATTTATTGATAGTGTAGTGTTAGGTTTAATTGTAACTTAGGTTAGGATTTATTTTACAGGTAATTTTGTAATTATTTTAACTATTTTAGCTATTAAATAGTTCTTAACTATTTAATAGCTATTGTACCTGGTTAAAATAAATACAAAGTTACCTGTAAAATAAATATAAATCCTAAAATAGCTATAATATAATTATAATTTATATTGTAGCTATATTAGGATTTATTTTACAGGTAAGTATTTATCTTTAAATAGGAATAATTTATTTAATAAGAGTTAATTAATTTTGTTAGATGTAAATTATATTTAACTTAGGGGGGTGTTAGTGTTAGGGTTATACTTAGCCTTTAGGGGTTAATGCATTTATTAGAATAGCGGTGAGCTCCGGTCGGCAGATTAGGGGTTAATAAGTGTAGGCAGGTGGAGGCGAAGTTGTGGGGGGCAGATTAGGGGTTAATAAATATAATATAGGGGTCGGCGGTGTTAGGGGCAGCAGATTAGGGGTACATAAGGATAACGTAGGTGGCGGCGCTTGCGGTCGGCAGATTAGGGGTTAATAAGTGTTGGTAGGTGGAGGCGATGTTGTGGGGGGCAGGTTAGGGGTTAATAAATATAATACAGGGGTCGGCGGTGTTAGGGGCAGCAGATTAGGGGTACATAAGTATAACGTAGGTGGCGGTCGGCAGATTAGGGGTTAAAAAAAATTAATCGAGTTGCGGTGATGTGGGGGGACCTCGGTTTAGGGGTACATAGGTAGTTTATGGGTGTTAGTGTACTTTAGGGCACAGTAGTTAAGAGCTCTATGAACCGGCGTTAGCCCAGAAAGCTCTTAACTACTGACTTTTTTCCTGAGGCTGGAGTTTTGTCGTTAGATGTCTAACGCTCACTTCAGACACGACTCTAAATACCAGAGTTAGAGAGATCCCATTGAAAAGATAGGATACGCAATTTACGTAAGGGGATCTGCGGTATGGAAAAGTCGCGGCTGAAAAGTGAGCGTTAGACCCTATTTTGAGTGACTCCAAATACCGGCGGTAGCCTAAAACCAGCGTTAGGAGCCTCTAACGCTGGTTTTCACGGCTAACGCCAAACTCCAAATCTAGGCCTAAGATAGCTACAATATAACTAATAGTTACATTGTATCTAGCATAGAGTTCATTTTTATTTTACAGGCAAGTTTGTATTTATTTTAACTAGGTAGACTAGTTAGTAAATAGTTATTAACTATTTACTAACTACCTAGATAAAATAAATACATATTTACCTGTAAAATAAAATCTAACCTGTTACACTAATACCTAACATTACACTACAATTAAATAAATTCCCTAAATTCAATACAATCAGCTAAATTACAAAAAAACACACTAAATTACAGAAAATAAAAAACACATTACAAGATCTTTAAACTAATTACACCTAATCTAATAGCCCTATCAAAATAATAAAAGCACACCCAAAATAAAAAAAAACCCTAGCCAAAACTAAACTACCAATAGCCCTTAAAAGGGCTTTTTGCAGGACATTGCCCCAAAGAATTCAGCTCTTTTACCTGTAAAAAAAAAAATACAAACAACCCCCCAACAGTAAAACCCACAACCCACACAACCAACCCCCCCAAATAAAACCTTAACTAAAAATACCTAAGCTCCCCATTGAACTGAAAAGGGCATTTGGATGGGCATTGCCCTTAAAAGGGCATTAAGCTCTATTGCGGCCCAAACCCCTAATCTAAAAATAAAACTCACCCAATACACCCTTAAAAAATCATAACACCCCCTGAAGATCCACTTACAGTTTTGAAGAGCCGACATCCATCCTCAACGAAGCCGGGAGAAGTCTTCATCCAAGCGGCAAGATGTCCTCAACAAAGCCCGCAGAAGTGGTCCTCAAGACGGGCAGAAGTCTTCACCCTGACGGCATCTTCTATCTTCATCCTTCCGACGTGGAGCGGGTCCATCTTCAAGACATCCGGCGCAAAGCATCCTCTTCAAACGACTGCTTCTTCTGGAATGAAGGTTCCTTTAAATGACCTCATCCAAGATGGCGTCCCTTAGATTCTGATTGGCTGATAGAATTCTATCATCCAATCGGAATTAAGATTGAAAAAATCCTATTCGCTGATGCAATTAACCATTAGGATTGAGCTTCAATCCTATTGGCTGATCCAATCAGCCAATAGGATTAAGCTCGCATTCTATTGACTGATTGTATCAGCCAATAGGATTGAAGTTCAATCCTATTGGCTGATTGCTTCAGCCAATATAATTTTTTCAACCTTAATTCCAATTGGCTGATAGAATTCTATCAGCCAATTGGAATCTAAGGGACGCCATCTTGGATTACGTCATTTAAAGGAATTTTCATTCCAAAAGAAGCAGTCTATTGAAGAGGATGCTCTGTGCCGGATGTCTTGAAGATGGACCCACTCCGCGTCGGAAGGATGAAGATAGAAGATGCCGTCTGGGTGAAGACTTCTGCCCATCTGGGGGACCACTTCTGCTGGCTTCGTTGAGGACATCTTGCCGCTTGGATGAAGACTTCTCCCGGCTTTGTTGAGGATGGATGTTGGCTCTTCAAAACTGTAAGTGGATCTTCAGGGGGTTAGTGTTAGGATTTTTTAAGGGTGTATTGGGTGGGTTTTACTTTTAGATTAGAGGTTTGGGCCGCAATAGAGCTAAATGCCCTTTTAACTGCAATGCCCATCCAAATGCCCTTTTCAGGGCAATGGGGAGCTTAGGTTTTTTTAGTTAGGGTTTTATTTGGGGGGTTGGTTGTGTGGGTTGTGGGTTTTACTGTTGAGGGGGGTTGTTTGTATTTTTTTTTACAGGTAAAATAGCTGATTTCCTTGGGGCAATGCCCCACAAAAGGCCCTTTTAAGGGCTATTGGTAGTTTAGTTTAGGCTAGTTTTTTTTTATTTTGGGTGGACTTTTTTTTATTTTGATATGGCTATTAGATTAGGTGTAATTAGTTTAAAGATCTTGTAATTTGTGTTTTTTTTTTATGTAATTTAGTGTTTGTTTTTTTTGTAATTTAGCTAATTGTATTGAATTTAGTTAATTGTATTTAATTTAGGGAATGTATTTAATTGTAGTGTTAGGTGTTATTGTACAGGTAAATTTGTATTTATTTTAGCTAGGTAGTTAGTAAATAGTTAATAACTATTTAGTAACTATTCTACCTAGTTAAAATAAATACAAACTTGCCTGTAAAATAAAAATAAACCCTAAGCTAGATACACTGTAACTATTAGTTATATTGTAGCTAGCTAAGGGTTTATTTTATAGGTATTTAGTTTTAAATAGGAATTATTCAGTTATTAATAGTAGGCTTGATTTAGATTTAATTTAATTATATTTAAGTTAGGGGGTGTTAGGGTTAGGGTTAGACTTAGATTTAGGGGTAAAAAATTTAGTGTTGTGGCGGCGACTTTGGGAGTGGCAGATTAGGGGTTAATAAATGAAGGTAGGTTGCAGCGATGTTAGAGGCGGCAGACTAGGGGTTAATAATATTTAACTAGTGTTTGCGAGGTGGGAGTACGGCGGTTTAGGGGTTAATATGTTTATTCTAGTGGCGGCGATGTCCAGAGCGGCAGATTAGGGGTTAATAATTTGATTTTTACTGTTTGCAATGCGGGAGGGCCTCGATTTAGGAGTTAATAGGTAGTATATGGGTGTTAGTGTACTTTATAGCACTTTAGTTATGAGTTTTATGCTACGGCTTTGTAGTGTAAAACTCATAACTACTGATTTTAAAATGCGGTACGAATCTTGATGGGATATTCTGTACCGCTAACTTTTTGGCCTCCCAGGACAAGCTCGTAATACCGGCGCTATGGAAATCCCATAGAAAAAAGACTTTACGCAATTACCCTAAATCTGCAAGACTCGTAATACCATCGGTAGTAAATAAGCAGCATTATTAACGCTGCTTTTTTACTCATAACGCAAAACTCGTAATCTAGCCGTTTGTTTTTAGTTTTATTTTTCTTCACCTACTGTAGATTTAAATGTAAATGAGGAAACAGTTACTAATACCCTAATTACTATAACGTAGATGTATTCTGTTTGTAATACTTTTAGTAACCTATAAAGTTTAGATTTTATGAGTATTATAACACTTTTTTCTGTAAATGTTGTATATTTGAACGAAGTAGATAGGAGGAAAAAAATCCAACCTTGATTTTATTATGTTGTCGAATTTTAATACATTTTACAATTTTGAAAACTGCCCAACTGACCTTCGGCTAGATTACGAGTTGTGCGTTAGGCTTAAAAAGCAGCGTTGGCCGGTCCCAAAGCTGCTTTTTAAAGCCCGCTGGTATTACGAGTCTTGAAGGTACAGGTGTACCGCTCACTTTTTTGGCCAGACTTGGAAATACCGCAAATCCACTTACGTAAATTGCGTATCCTCTTTTTTTCAATGGGACTTGCATAGTGCCGGTATTACCTGTCTGACAAAAAGTAAGCGGTAAACCCTCTCCTGTCAAGACTGGTACCACATTTAAAGTCAGTAGTTAAGAGTTTTTACACTACAACGCCGTAGCATAAAACTCTTAACTAAAGTGCTAAAAAGTACACTAACACCCATAAACTACCTATTAACCCCTAAACCGAGGCCCTCCCACATCGCAAACACTATAATACAATTTTAAACCCCTAATCTGCCGAACCGGACATCGCCGCCAATATAATAAATATATTAAACCCTAAACCGCCTCACAATCACTAGTTAAATTTTGTTAACCTCTAATCTGCTGTTCCTAACATTGCCGCAACCTAACTACATCTATTAACCCCTAATCTGCTGCCCCCAATGTTGCCGCCACTATATTAAAGATATTAACCCCTTAATTTAGGTCTAACCCTAACACCCCCTAGCTTAAATATAATTTAAATAAATCTAAATAAAAATAACTATCATTAACTAGATAATTCCTATTTAAAACTAAATACTTACCTATAACATAAACCCTAAGATATCTACAATATAACTAATAGTTACATTGTAGCTATCTAAGGGTTTATTTTTATTTTACAGGCAAGTTTGTATTTTTTTTAACTAGGTAGAATAGTTATTAACTATTTAATAACTACCTATTTAAAATAAAGACAAATGTACCTGTAAAATAAAACCTAACCTAAGTTACGATTACACCTAACACTACACTATAATTAAATTAATTCCCTAAATTAAATACAATTAAATACAATTAAATACAGTTATCTAAAGTACAAAAAACAAACAAACAAACAAACACTAAATTACAGAAAATAATAAACAAATTACAAGATTTACTAGTACAAGATAACTAATTACACCTAATCTAATCCCCCTAAATAAAAAAAAAAAAAAAAAAAAAAATTAAAAAAACCCTACCCTACACTAAATTACAAATAGCCCTTAAAAGGGCCTTTTGCTGGGCATTGCCCCAAAGTAATCAGCTCTTTTACCTGTAAAAAAAAATAAAAAATCCCCCCCAATATTAAAACCCACCACCCACACAACCAACCCTACTCTAAAACCCACCCAATACCCCCTTAAAAAAACCTAACACTAACCCCTTGAAGATCACCTTACTGGGAGAAGTCTTTACCCAACTGGGCCGAAGTCCTCAACGAAGCCGTGCAAAGTTTTCATCCAAGCCGTGCGAAGTGGTCCTCCAGACTGGCAGAAGTCTTCATCCAGACGGCATCTTCTATCTTCATCCATCTGGCACGGAGCGGGTCCATCTTCAAGACATCCGGCGTGGAGCATCCTCTTCCATCGAAGTCTTCTTACTAAATGATGGTTCCTTTAAGTGATGTCATCCAAGATGGCGTCCCTTCAATTCCGTTTGGCTGATAGAATTCTATTAGTCAATCGGTATTAAGGTAGAAAAAATCCTATTGGCTGATGCCAATAGATTGAGCTGGCATTCTATTGGCTGTTCCAATCAGCCAATAGAATGCAAGCTCAATCCTATTGGCTGATTGGATCAGCCAATAGGATTGAAATTCAATCCTATTGGCTGATTGGATCAGCCAATAGGATTTTTCTAGCTTAATTCCGATTGGCTGATAGAATTCTATTAGCCAATCAGAATTGAAGGGACGCCATCTTGGATGACGTCACTTAAAGGAACCGTCATTTAGTAAGAAGACTTCAATGGAAGAGGATGCTCCGTGCCGGATGTCTTGAAGATGGACCCGCTCCGCGCCGGATGGATGAAGATAGAAGATGCCATCTGGATGAAGACTTCTGAATGTCTGGAGGACCACTTCGCCCGGCTTGGATGAAGACTTCTCCCGGCTTCGTTGAGGACTTCGGCCTGGTTGGGTGAAGACTTCTCCCGGTAAGGTGATCTTCAAAAGGTTAGTGTTAGGTTTTTATAAGGGGGTATTGGGTGGGTTTTAGAGTAGCATTGGTCGTGTGGGTGGTGGGTTTTAATTTTGGGGGGGATTTGTAATTTTTTTTTTACAGGTAAAAGAGCTGATTACTTTGGGGCAATGCCCTGCAAAAGGCCCTTTTAAGGGATATTTGTAATTTAGTGTAGGGTAGGGCTTTTTTATTTGGGGGGGGGGGTTATTTTGTTAGGGGGATTAGATTAGGTGTAATTAGTTTAAAAATCTTGTAATTTGTTTATTATTTTCTGTAATTTAGTGTTTGTTTTTTTTGTACTTTAGATAATTTTATTTAATTGTATTTAATTGTATTTAATTTTATTTATTTATAGTGTAGTGTTAGGTGTAATTGTAACATAGGTTAGGTTTTATTTTACAGGTACTTTTGTATTTATTTTAACTAGGAAGTTATTAAATATTTAATAACTATTTAGTAACTATTCTATCTGGTTAAAATAAATACAATCTTGCCTGTAGAAAAAAAAATAAACCCTAAGCTAGATACAATGTAACTATTAGTTATATTGTAGCTAGCTTAGGGTTTATTTTACAGGTATTTATTTTTAAATAGGAATAATTTAGTTAATGATAGAAATATTTATTTAGATTTATTTAAATTATATTAAAGTTAGGGGGTGTTAGGGTTAGACTTAGGTTTAGGGGTTAATAAATTTAATATAGTGGCAGCGATGTTGGGGGTGGCAGATTAGGGGTTAATAAATGTAGGTAGGTGTCGACGATGTTAGGGATGGCAGATTAGGGGTTAATAATATTTAACTAGTGTTTGCGATGCAGGAGTGTGGTGGTTTAGGGGTTAATATGTTTATTATAGTGGCGGCGGTGTCCGGAGCGGCAGAATAGGCATTAATTATATAATGTAGGTGTCGACGATGTCGGGGGCGGCAGTTAAGGGGTTAATAAGTGTAAGATTAGGGGTGTTTAGAGTCGGGGTTCATGTTAGGGTGTTAGGCGTAGACATAAATTTTATTTCCCCATAGGAATCAAAGGGGCTGCGTTACTCAGTTTTACGCTGCTTTTTTGCAGGTGTTAGACTTTGTTTCAGCCGGTTCTCCCCACTGATTCCTATGGGGAAATTGTGCACAAGCACGTTACACCAGCTCACCCCTGACTTAAGCAGCGCTGGTATTGGAGTGAGATGTGGAGCAAAATTTAGCTCAACGCTCACTTCTTGTCTTTTAACGCTGGGTTTGTAAAAACCTGTAATACCAGCGCTGTCTGTAAGTGAGCGGTGAGAAAAAACTGCTCGTTAGCACTGCACAGCTCATAACGCAAAACTCGTAATCTAGGTGTTTATCTTCACAAATCCGGGGGAATAGCAGGTCCTGACCCAAACCAGAGGCCAATGAGTTGGGTCAATGAAAGTTCCCGGCACGTACCGATCGGCACACTTTGGTGCCGCCCCTTCTTTTAAGTATAACTATTCTTATGCATATTTTAAATCAAGTCTGGTCCTGAAAATATTTAACTAGGAAGCGGCTTCTGTCTCTGTTTGTTCTTTTAAAATTTCCATCTCTGCCATTGTTTACTTAAGTGTATTTATATAGGCCAGTTATTGACAGATTTGTAGCAGGGTTAGATTTGTGAAGTCTGCAGTGGGCATGTCTGGTTCTCAGAATTGTAAAAAAAGATGTTAGCGCTAAATTACAAGTAAAATGTAATATGTATTTACTAAAGTGTATTGTAAAGTTGTTTTACTATGCATAATAAAATGTTTTACAAAGTTCAAAGTGTTATATGTTCCTTTAACTTTCACAATCACACACTTAAAGATCCATAACTAGAGATGTCCATTTGTTTTGCCGTGAATATTCATTTGTGATGAAAATCGGATTTAATTTAACGAAATCTGAATAAATGAACCAAAGGAAATGAAAAATCGTCAGTATACATTTGTTTCCTTAAATTTTTAAAAGAGGTTAATTCTTACCTTAACGTGTTCGGGAGAGCGTGCTTTTTTTAAAAAAATTTACACTACTTTTACACCAGATATGAGTGGTGGCACTGGGCAAGTTGGCACAGTATACGCTGTGAGCCTGGCACACATGCTGGCAGGCAGGCAACTGCAATTAGATTACACTAGCAGACTGATGTTTCACAGTCAAAAGTTTTTTTTTTTTAAATTGACATTACTGTTACACCAGATATGAGTGGTGGCACTGGGCAAGTGGTCACAGTATACGCTGTGAGCCTGGCACACACGCTGGCAGGCAAGCAACTGCAATTAGATTACACTAGCAGACTGATGTTTCACAGTCAAAAAAGTTTTTTTTTTTAAATTTACACTACTGTTACACCTGATATGAGTGGTGGCACTGGTCAAGTGGGCCTGGCACACACGCTGGCAGGCAGGCAACTGCAATTAGATTACACAAGCAGACTGATGTTTCACAGTCAAAAAAGTTTTTTTTTTTAAATTTACACTACTGTTACACCAGATATGAGTGGTGGCTCTGGGCAAGTGGGCACAGTATACGCTGTGAGCCTGACACACACGCTGGCAGGCAGGCAGGCAACTGCAATTAGAATACACAGAAAAAAAAAAAACAGACTGATGTTCTAGCCCTAAAAAGGGCTTTTTGATGTGCTGTCCTTACAGCAGAGATCAGATGAGTCATCCAGGACTGTAGTGGACACTGAATACACTAGCCTAGCTATCAATTTCCCTATTAAATCAGCAGCAGCTACACTGTCCCTCCTCTCACTAAGAAAGCAGCTTCCGAATGAATCTAAAATGGCTGCTGTCCAGGAGCTGTGAGGGTCTGGGAGGGAGGGTCTGCTGCTTATTGGCTGTAATGTGTCTGCAGACTGTGAGATACAGGGTCAAAGTTTACTCAATGATGATGAATAGGGGGCAGATTGAACATCGCATATGTTCACCCGCCATTGCGAACGCGAACAAGCTATGTTCGCCGGGAACTATTTGCCGGCGAACAATTCAAGACATCACTACTAATGGGATGCTTAGCACCTCAGAACTGAGAGTGTTAACTCTGCTGTTAGAGGGGCTGGGGCTCTGGCATAAGGAATAATGGGTTAGCACGCTCTCCAGAGCACGGTAGTATTGTTAGTATTGTAGCTACAGGTGAACTTTACTAACTTCATGACTTCATGTATTGTTTTCTCTGTTAACTTGATTACTGGTTTTGAGACCGTTCATAATATCTTCATAGTATTGTTTATTATATTTTTCATATAGAAAGCATACAGTATGATATATAACTGTTTTTCTTTTGCTATAGCCCTGTATAACCTTGTCAGTTAATTCTTTTTTCTATAGAAATTATTAGTCAGTATTATCTCTTAGTAGGAATTTACTTAAAGGGACAGTTCACCCAAAACATGTCTCCCCTTTAAATTGTTCCCAATGATCCATTTTACCTGCTGTAGTGTATTAAATTGTTCACAAGTAGCTCCTTTACCCCTATTTTGGCATATGAAATAGCTGATTTAGCCTGTGGTATCACAAGCTATACTGAAAGTTTTGATACTGGAGTATAATGCTATTGACAGACCATCTAAACACAGCCAGCAGAAGAAATTACGCTCTCAGTGGGTTGCAGGATAGTTTAAGTAATACAATGTTAATTGTCCATTGTTCATTTTAAGTATTGAGCTTTGGTTTACAAACAGATATAAGATAAGGAAGCAAGTTTGTGTACATAAAAGTGATAACATAATGAGATCTGATATTAGCTGGAAGCTCAACCCATTGTAATAGGCTGTGGTTTAAAATCACAAAACCTTTAATGAGGACAGTTACCTTATCTCTATATTAATGTCATCCCAGTTTCTTACTTACCCTGTACTTGGACAGTTTTAGGTATTGGGTTGTGAAACGTTTGCTTTATGGATATCAGATCTTATTGTTCACTAGTTGTCATATGTTACTTGTTTCAATAAGCACTGTTTTTTTAAAAAAAATGTCCTGTTTGTCTTGATTAGACTTCCCAATTACCCCTTTTATTGTTAGTACAATGGAGATAGGGAGACGGTCATAACAATGATACCCCCAGGATGACATTAATCTATACCCATATTCCCCTGTTGGCTACTAATCCTGAAGCTGATCAATATGCTGCGACTGATTTATATGTTGACTGTATCCCTTGTTATGTATTTGATCGCTTATTGCACTGAGAGCTAACGTAACTTGGTATAGGGTATTCCTCTTATCCTACATCTGGGTCTGCTAAACTAGTCCAGATAGCATTCAACCCAATCACCAGATGCCATCTCTGGGATCAATATAACTTAATAATAAGATCTGCTGGATAGCAAATAGATTCCCCTCTACATGTTACACGATTAAGTGGTGCACCCATAATACCCAACAATGTTTATGGAACAATTTTGTATGTATGTTAATATGTTGTCACAGCACTCTAACTTATAAACCACATAGCTTATGATATCCTCATATCCCTACTGTTCAGCAACACATCTTGTTTAAAGTTTTTCAGACACATACAGTCCTATTTGCTTTATTTATATACCCTTGTGACAAGGTCTGAGGGCTCCTTTTGGACTCTATGGATGTGAGTGAAGCTACATAATTCAGTACCCAGGTCATTGTGTAAAGCCTTATACTGCATGTTGTACTGCATCTTATAATAGCCTACTACCGATAAATATAAGGTTTTAAAATGGACCCTTGTGCGTCCTTGGTATATGCAAGAACTAATTTTCCTCTCTGCGTGCAATTTGATATCTATCAGTTATACACTCTACCTAAAATAACAGCATACACATTTTGTATGTTAACATACAGTGAGCTATCTATATAAATTGTTGCTGCTTAATTTTCTATGTTTTTTTTTTTTTTAAATATATTTTTATTTTTCAAACAGAGAAATACATCATAAAATATATCATACAAATAAACAAGTAGAAAATTATTACAGATTTAACTTGCAAATTATTTAGCTGCAATAAACAAATGCCTGTGTAGCTAGCATATCAATCCTTCATTGGCATTTCATAGCAGTAGAAAATCAACTTAAACATAGATATTGCTTCCTGGCAAATACATCAAAACTAGCATTTCTTATCAATCTTCAAATACTAAGATAGAAAAAGAAAGAAGAAGAGAGAAAAAGAAAAGAAAAAAAGAAAAAAAAAAAGACTTGGTATGATTCAGGATGGGTTACTCCTATCTGTTCCTGCCTGGCAGCTGTATATATTATCCATGTTTTTAGGTTGTGGGGCTTTACTGGATTATAGTATGCTGGGGCTATGTATATCCTTCATTTATTGACCCCTGATGATGGAATTGAGAAATTAGAAATTCAGAAGAGAGGAGAAAGAAATAAAGTGAGGGGAAAAAAAAATAAAATAATAATATATAACTAATATGGGAGAGCCAGGGCTGGCAGCTCCAGTCCTTGACCATTTCCCTTCCCTCGCCCCCCCCCCCCCTAGCCTGTAGAGTCATTTATCCAGCATCTAGGGAAGTGACCTGTAAGAACGTTTTGGATAACGAAGATAGAGGTACTAAGTGGTTTAACCAGTTGGAGTTGAATATTATTTGGGAGGGATTTAATGACTCTCTCCCATTTTAGAAAAAACATCTGAACCTGATCGACATTTAAATTCTGTATACTATATTGTTCAATTGTGATTTGCATAATGACTGCTTTCTTAAATTCTGGAAATTTTGGGGCATACGTCGCTTTCCACGTTTTAAGTATCAGATTACGAGCAAGAATTATTAAAGTGTTAACAAGTTTATATTCTTTGCCTCCAGTTGCATATTTTAACAGTAGAACGATATCTTGGGGTCCTAAACTTATTCTTATATTAAGTATCCAGTTAAGCCAATACTTTATTTTGCTCCAAAATTGAGAGATCTTGGGGCATGACCATAAACAGTGCAGTATATCTGCTTTCTCTTGATTACATTGGGTACAGGAATAAGTAATCCCTGACCAATTTGATCTTTTACTAGGTGTGATATAAACATTATATAGGATTTTTATGTGTGATTCGCGCCATGCTGTAGGTACCCAAGACTCATTAGATGCTCTGATACTTCCCTGTACATCTAGTATGGATATGTTTGGGAAATACCTTATCCATGTCAACTGAATATATGTAAGTTGTTTTAAATTACTATTGGTGTTTAATATATTGTAGAAGGTTGCAATTGAGAATCTCCCGGCTTGATATATTTTGATTCCAGCCATTATAGGGCCCAGAGACCAGTCTGGTCTAGATTCTTTTTGAATATCTGCTATATAATGTCGGATCTGTAGATATGCAAAGAAATCTTTGCTATGTATTCCATATTTGGAACAAATAGAATTAAAGGTGTCAATCACGCCGTCTGGTAGCAAAAGTTGCTTCACATACTTTAAGCCTTTCTCTTCCCAACTCTGAAAAACTCGAGAATCATATCCTGGTTGAAATTTGGGGTTGCCCTGGATTGTTAAAAATTCTGTTGCATAGGGATTAATCTGAATTTCAAAACAAAACTTCTGCCATGCATAGATAATGTTCTTAAATGTCATTAAATTGTTAACATTACAGGGTAATTCCTTGATTGGACAGTGCAACAATGCATTCAGAAAGAATGGGGCAACAATATTAGATTCACACTGATATAGGGTGAGGTAGTCTTTTTGGGTAATCCAATCCGCAGCAAATTTAACTAGGGAGACCCAATTATAAAATTTAATATTGGGGAATGATAGTCCTGCTACCATCTTATCATTCATTAGCCTGGTTAGGGTGACCCGTGGTTTCCCCCCCTTCCATATAAACTTGGTACACATGGAGTTGAATTTCCTAATATCCCTATTTTTGAGCATTACAGGAATATTTTGCAGAAGATACAGAATTTTAGGGAATATTATTGTTTTTATCAGCATGATACGTGGTATCAGCGATAGCGGTAAATTGACCCAGCTATCCAATTGTTTCTGCACTTCCCCTAAACAGGGTGAGATGTTCATCTCATACCAGTCTGATGGATTATTAGTTAGGACAATACCTAAGTAGGTTATATGCTTTGTTTCTTTAAAGGGATGTTTCGTATAACTATTTATTGGTTTATTTATCCACAATAATTCCGATTTATTAAAGTTAATTCTATATCCTGACACTGAGCCAAAAAGCTGCATGATTACTATAAGCTTCGGCAGATTAACTTCAAGATTGTTTAAAAAGACCAGTAAGTCATCCGCATAGAGTGAGAGGATAAACTTTTGCTTTCCAATACTAATACCATCTAGCTGGTCACGAAGTAATATGGCCAGCGGTTCAAGTGAAATATTGAACAATAGGGGGGATAATGGGCAGCCTTGCCTGGTACCTCTATGTAGAGGAATTAGATCTGTGGTTGTGGTGTTTATAATAAGGGCAGAGACTGGATTGCTATATAGTGACTGAATAAAATTACTGAAGTGCCCTCTGAAGCCAAACCTTTCTATTGTCTCGAAGAGGTGACCCCAACCTATGTAGTCGAATGCTTTTTCTGCGTCTAAAGATAAAACAGCTGCATCAAGTCCCTTTCGACTTGTTGCTAGTGGATTATTATAAAGATAGTCCAAAATAATCATAGTCTTCCTTAAATTCTTAACTGGGCTTCTCCCCTGCATAAAGCCTACTTGGTTTTCATGTATAATGTCTTTGATTACTGGCTGTAATCTACTAGCTATTATTGATGTTAATAATTTATAATCTGCATTTAGCAGGGAGATAGGTCTGTAAGACTCGACTAATTCTGGATCCTTTTTTTTTAAAAAAATTAAGACAACATTTGATGCAGTAAAGTATCTAGAGCATCTTACTTGTGAACTAAAGTATTTATTAAATAAACGACACAGTGTTGGGGTCACCTCCTCTTGGACAATTCTATAGAACTCTGTGGGTAGGCAGTCTGGTCCTGGGGTTTTGTTAAGTTTAGCCTGTTTAATAGCCAACCTGATTTCTTGATCTGTAATTGGCGCGTTTAATTGCTGCAAATCTTCTTGTGAAATTCTGGGGAGGATTAGCTTGGACCAGAATGTCTCCATATCTATATGACTAGGAGTTTCTGCATTGTATATACCCTTGAAATAATTATAAAAAGCTTTTTTAATCTCCTCAGTCTGGGTAAATCTAGTCCCATTCTGCCTGATAGCAGCTATCATATTACTGTCTTTTGGTTTAGTAATTCTAGATAGATATTTGGCAGCCCTACCAGAGAACCCCCTGTAAAGGGCTTTTTGTTTGGGTCCCTCTTGTATACACTTTTGTTTTAAGAAAATATCCCAGTGTGTTTTGGCATGTCTGTATCTATTCCAGTTTTCACTTGATCTGGAGGCAATATAGGCGTTATACATGTTTCTGACTGTGTTTGAGAGTTGTAATTCTTTTTGCTTAATTTTTTTTTTAATCTGCACATATATTCCTTTATTTGCCCCCGGAGTACAGCCTTAGCGGCTTCCCAATAGATTTCTGTGTTCTCCTGATGTTGCTCATTAAAAGTTTGATATTCTTTCCATTTGATTTTTAAGAAGTTTTGAAATTGACTATTCATTGCTAGGTATTTAGGGAAGAATAAGATGTTATTGTGCCTTTTCTTGAATATCTGTCCACCAAATTCTAAGGATATAATTGCATGATCTGACAAAGCTATATCTTTGATGTCAGTTCTGCATTCAAGCCCCATCAAGACCTCTGCCACTAGGAATAGATCAATCCTAGATAGGCTATGGTGACTTGACGACATGCAGGTATATGCCCTAGTATCCGGGTGTTGGACCCTCCATATATCTATGACCCCCAATTGGCTACATATTTTTTGGAATATCCGAGTCTTCCTATCACTCCTGTATATATCTTTCCTACCAGTCCTATCCATATTGGGAACAGGTGTAAGATTAAAATCCCCTACTATTATTAGGTTTTTCCCCACGTATTCAAATAGTTTATCTATAAATCTATTCCAGAATTGTATATCTAGTCCGTTGGGCCCATATACGTTACAAATAATGAACAAAATAGAATTGATTCTTATTTTAAGTATTTGGAATCTGCCTCCAGGATCCTCATCCAGGCCTACCAATTCATAGGCTAGATGTTTCTTAATTAATATTGCCAAGCCTTTCTTCCTATCCTCCCCGGCTATTGCAATGACATCCCCTACCCACTTCCCTTTTAACTTCGTTATTTCTGGCTCTTTAAGATGGATTTCCTGGAGCATTGCCAGATCGGGTTTATACAGGCCTAATTGTTTAATAATGGCTTTCCTCTTTATCGGCGAGGTTATTCCGCCCACATTCCAAGATAGAAGGTTTAAGGAATTTAAATCAAGATTTTTCCTAGTTGTTATATCAATGGGGGGGGATCTGGATATCTCTGGCTTAAGGCCGAGTAATGTAGTAGGTGGGGGGATTGAATTGGGGCAGCAGAGGGGAGGAGAGGGAGGAGAAAAGTGAAAAGGGGGAAGGAGAGAAAAAAAAAAAAAAAAAAAGATAGAAACCAGGAGTAGCGGGGGGACCCCTATAAAAATGTGGCTAATATAAGACACAACCCCAATAAAAAAAAAAAAAAAAAAAAAAGGGTACATCCATACCTCATCCCAGGTATTAGGTACATATTCATCTCAGTTGTAGTAAAAATTCCTAACGAATTTGAAATAGCTAATGCTGAGATTCCTTATCATTGTATACCCTGCTCGTTGCAGAAAGCCTGTGCCTCTTTACTTGTATTTAGAATAAATTGTGTCTCATCTATTATTACAACCAACTTTGCCGGATAAATCATTTTAACATCATAATTTGCATTTAGTAATTTTGAGCAAAATGGGGACATTTCCTTTCTGCTTGCTGCCGTCTCACTAGAAAAGTCTTGGAAAATTAAAATTTTATGTTGGTCTATGATGAGTGGGTATATTTTCCTGTATTGCCTGAGAAAGTGTACTTTATCCTGAAAGTTCAGGAACTTTAGCACTATAGGTCGTGTAGAGATATTATCTTTTCTCGTATTTCGCACTGGGCCAATTCTGTGTATCCTCTCAATAGGTATCCTAACATCAGTATTCATTTTTAAGCTCTGAGGGAGGGTAACCGTGGCAAATTGCATCAAGTCAAGATATTTACTACCTTCTGCAGTTTAGCGATTTTCTTGGTATGTTCAGCATTATTAGCTTCAATTATATTTAATTTGTCCTCAATCTCAGATATTCTAGCCTCTGCTTCAATCAGCCTTGTGGAAAACTGTCTTACCTCTGCCGCAAGGCAGCTTATGTCCTGCTTAATCTCTGTTTTCATACAATCTAGTTGTGGTGTAAAAATCTTGGTTATCTGTGTGATTAATTCTTGCATGTCAAAATGTGATTCATTTTGTGTTTGTGATGTCTCTAATGCCTGTTCATTACGTTTTGGCATTTTTTTCTCTCTTTGCTTAACAGGCATAGTAGGAGAATTCCTGACTGATGCCATAAATTTGTCCATATGTAATGAAATTCTGAGTCCCCCTGTGTAGGCCAGGTGCTAATTAAGTGCTTGTGAGCCAAAGACAAGGAAAAATGAAAAGTGAAGTGTATTGTGCTTGTGATTCTATCTTCTGGTCCCTGGGATCCAGGAATAGGGATATTTATATAAACAAATACGAAAGATAAAGCTAAGAGCAGGAAGGGAGAAAAATGTGAAAAGACTAGAAGTGGTGAGTGCAAGTGATTGTGCAAGCTGAATTTAAAGAATTCAGCGTGAAGTCTGATGAAGAAAAAGACAAAAGGAGGAAAAAAGGGAAGAAAAAAAAAAGAAAAAAAAACAAGAAAAGAATGTTTAAATAAAGAAGTGAAAAAAGGGCCTATACAGTGTGAACTATACTCTCACTATTTAGGACTTAATATGCAATCCAACAAAATCTGTGTGTGTCCCTTCTAAAACAATTCTACATATTCTTGGTTAGCAACAAGGAAAATAATTACAAAAAACAGGCCACATTGTTAACATTAGACATTTCTTAGTGTCTTAAAATTTCTAAATAACCTCCAAACACTAAAAAACTCTATACACAACCCGATTGCAGAGATTCACACCCCCTTATCTGCTTTGTTTGAAGTCAACAGTGCCAAGCAAAATAACTATGAGAGATTTTTAGTTTTCTTTACCTCTAGAAAAAAAATACGCTCATGCTCCATAGGGGGCCCATAGACATAACATACATTTGTATTTATCGAATCATGGCCACACTTTCTAGCATTGCCCCAATATCCATCTGTTAATATGCAGGTGATTGTAAAGATCTTTTTACGTATTACACATATACCACCAAAACATAAGAAGGTAAGCAAAACAATATGAAGAAGCAATAATGATACTTTACTTAAGTTGCAGAGCTTCGGTCAAGTTCCATATAGCGCCTTGGCAATTTAGGCTGCTTAAGCTAGGGTTATACCTTGTCTTGTGAGTGCCCAACTGGCTTTTTTTAGATCCACAGTCAGTTAATGTATGAGGCTCCTCACGATGTGATTGCGGGCCGCAGCCCTTCTAATAGTACGCCGGCGGAGCGACACTCAAGCGTGTCCAGCGGGCACCCACTGATATGCGTCTGCACGCTGTCAACGTGCTTGGACTCCTCTCCAGTCACCTGCTCCAGGGACGTAGCCAATCCTCCTCCCCGTGTCTGCTACCCGGGACAGGCCCTCCGGTCTTGACCGACACCGCTACTTCCACTCTCAGGTCTCCCGGTTCACTCGCACTGACGGATACTCTGTTCAGAAACCCGCGGATGCCAGCAGCGCCAGCACTCTCCTCATCCGGCCACCGCTCAGACCCAGGTATGTCCTCTCACAGGGCTCTATGTGCTCACCAGGGAGCAGTAATGAGCCTCCAATTCAAATATTCGGGTTAAGCGGGGCTTTGTGTGCTCAACAAAGAGGAATCGGGCACTTTAGAATCAAATATGCCAAACAAGCAAAGCTCCATATATTCACCAGTCAGACGCCTCAGGTTCGAATTCACATGTGCTGGTTCAATCGAAACTCTGTGTGCTCACCAGGGAGCAATCAGGTATCCCCGATTCCGCTGTATCAATCCAATAGGCGTCTGTATGCTCACCAGGGAGCAGTCGGGTGCTGTAGATTCAGCCAGATTAATTCAGCGGGACTCTGTTCGTTCGTCAGGGAACTCACCAGTCTCTAGATAAGACGCTGGTGGGTATTTTGAGTTGCAGTTTCCCTTTAACACCCACAGTTAAGTTCAGCCCCAGCTCAGGCTTTTCCGGCTTCAATTTGGAATTTATGTGCTTTCTGCGAGTATACAATGTATTTTATGTCCCTTCTGATACATACTGGTTAACTTTGTATCATTGCTGGGAAAATACTTAGGGCATATTGCCAGAATTACTGCAGGTTTGTAAAAATCTGTAGAACAAATTGCTTCAGCCACGAAGCTAGTAGTTGCCTGTATAGAACTTCCACTTCATGGGCCATACAGCCCAGTGTCTGGGCCGGTAAACTCTTCGGCCAAAGAGCGCTTGAAGGCGGGAGTAGGTGGATAGGATTACAAGCATGGGAGCCACAGCGTGCAGCACCTTACTTGCTCCTCCCCCTAACGGAAGTCCATCGGCACTTACAAGTGTTAATTTTCTATGTTCAGTCACACCTAACTTTTACCATTCATACCCTGATTTAGGTGCTTAACCACTACACACTAATCCCTGCCTATTAAGCTTATTTGAAGTGTACACATGTTTACACATGGTTAACCATAGAGTCTCTCACAATCACATTTGCGGATGTAAACCTTACCTCACTGCTTGTATTACATTGACTATGTGACTCTAGAATAATATCAGATTTTTCCTGTACTGTTTATACTCTACATTGTTGTAGTTCAGGATTGCATTGTGTGCCTAGTTTAATACTCTCTATGCAATCTGTTAACATTCTAAATTAGACTTTAAATATGCTTGTGCAGCTGTAACTGATATATCTAATTTGTTAAAAAATTTTAACATGATGCTCCTCTGATAAGCTTGAGGGCATTGTAAACATCCATACCCAGGAGAAGGCACGCTCTTATTTCACGTTAGTCCCACCCTAGAACATATAATTCCACCTCTCAGTTGCTATAGATACTGCCGGGCTGTGCTAACTGGGAAGGCACGGCTCGGCATAACTTATCTGTTTAACAGAAGAGGAAACCAACCCATACTTAATTATGTTATAAGCTCCACCGCATCGATCAGAAGGCTCCGCCCCTCTATTTCCCCCTCTTCTATCTGAGCGGCTTTTTGCCCGCTGATATCCCCTTCCCCCCTACATATGTCGGCCCAAGAGTGGCCAACACACATACTAACTCTCCACAGACTGAAGCTCTGACTCAGATATGCTATGAAGCATTTTCCATTGTGCTTTGGAGATCAATTGCCAATAATATAATATAAAATGAAGTTCTATTTTATTTCACCTGCATTTTTGTCTAGCACCATGTTAAAATATGAATATACGTAACTCTCTTATCATATGTCAATACTGTTTTGTCACCAAACTTAGATTACAGACAATGTAAGACTCTCTTTGATGTAATATTGTTCTTAAGGTGAATCTTGTTTGTTAATACTTATTACAACTTCAATAAAAAAATTATTTACACAAAATCACAAAACCAACTAATTCATATACACAAATAAACCTGAAAATACAAATTCTCATACATTTTATACTCTGCAGCTGGTTTAACAAGTCATTGAAAATACATTAATAGGAAAACAATTTTATGGTGTACTGTCCCTTTAAATTTGACTACCAGGGACTTCAGATAATATTGTGGTGTTGATCAGTTTTTGTTTATTTTAACTTTATCCCTTCATAATAAAATGTCAACAAAATGTATAAAGCACAAGAAGTGTAACTGGTAGTATATTTTGCCTTTTGTTGTGTAGGTTGTTCCTGGTCATATTCCTCATATATAAATTAGCATAAACCAACAATACAAATATAAGCCTTTCAAGAAAATGTGGAAATTTAAATAAAATAAAAAAAAAAGATCTCATTTTCAATATTTCAATTTCTTTTCAAATATAACAACTCCAGAGTATTTCAAAGTTTATGTTATCACATATTACATTATTTAGTCATTTTCTATTGTAAATTTGACTTTAAGTTTGTAGTTATAATAAACAACTGAAATTTCACATTTGAGCAACATTTCTATTACTATATAGCATTACAATCTTTTGAACAATCAGTTTTAAAATGTGAATTTAGTTTGATCTTAAATTATGACTGCACATTTTGACTGTAATGGAATATGTTCTGCTAGGTTAATACCACTAAAGAGTGCAGTGTCTTACTGACAACGATTCTTCAAATGATTATCACAGATTTAAACTGTACTGCACAAAGCACAAAACTGGATTAGAATTTTTAACACATAAGAAAATATAATTAATATTTTCTATATGTTCTTGTAAATACCATTTTGAAATACAATTTCATTTTGTTTTATTTTTTTTATTAATTGTTTATACCAACAACGGAATATTTACATGTTGCTGGAAAAACGCCCTTTATTTTCAATATACTGCTTTTGTATCACCTAGCAAATCATCAATGCAAATGCCTGTAGAGTTTTCTTAATATATTAGTTTCCAATAAAAATAAACCAATTAATATAAAAATATTACACATTGTGCCGTACCTAATTAAACACTGTAACAACATCATATTGTTGATAGCAAAAATCTAATAAGAATTTACAATATTTTATGTGTCATTTTGTTAGGATAATACTATTTCAATGGTAATATTCTAATATTTTGTCATAAAGGCAATTATCTTCTTACACACAAATATATAAACATTCTCACCTTTCTTAATCTCCTCAGAAATGGCTTTCTTTCAAAGTCTTCTCACATCAACCCTCTGACAAAATAAAATGCTTGATCGTAAGAAATATCTGTAAATTGTAGGTTATTTTAGTTGATGCAATCGTCAGAATTTTCAAAAATATTCCAACAATTTTGGCTTACATACAGAAAGAGAAGTTATAATAGACAGAATATGTTAACTCTGCTTTTAGAGGGGCTGGGGCTCTGGCATGAAGAATAATGGGCTAGCACGCTCTCCAGAGCACGATAAGATAAGTATTGTTATAATTGTAGCTACAGGGGAAATTTTCCGACTTCATGACTAGTGATGTCGCGAACAGTTCGCCGGAGAACAGTTCCCGGCAATCTTAGCTTGTTCGCGTTCGCCGCGGCAGGCGAACATATTCGATGTTCGATCTGCCCCCTATTCGTCCTCATTGAGGAAACTTTGACCCTGTATGTCACAGTCTGCAGACACATTTGAACCAATCAGCAGCAGACACTCCCTCACAGACCCTCCCAGCTCATGGGCAGCAGCCATTTTAGATTCATTACGATCCTGCTTTGTTAGTGAGAGGAGGTTTAGGGCTGCAGCTGCTGATATTATAGGGAAATAGATAGCAGCTAGGCTAGTGTATTTAGTGTCCACTACAGTCCTGAAGGACTCATCTAATCTCTGCTGTAAGGACAGCACCCCAAAAAGCCTTTTTTAGGACTAGAACTTCAGCCCAAAAAGCCCTTTTTAGGGCTAGAACTTCAGTATTTTTTTTTAATTATTTGTAATTTTATTTGCATTTGCCTGGCTGTCAGCCTGTGTGTGAGGCTCACAGCATATACTGTGATTAGTGCCCCCACTGATATCTGCTTAACTTAACATTAGTGTAAATTTAAAAAAAAAAACTTTTACATAATTTTGCTAGTGTAATCTAATTTCATTTTCCATCAGGCCTGTGTGTGAGGCTCACACCATATACTGTCATTAATTCTTCTGTGCGACCACTGATATCTGGTGTTTAATTAGTGTAAATTAAAAAAAAAAAAACTTTTACATTATTTTGCTAGTGTAATCTAATTTCATTTTCTATCAGGCCTGTGTGTGAGGCTCACAGCATATACTGGCCTAGATTTGGAGTTTGGCGGTAGATGGGCTGTTAACGCTCCGCAGGCTTTTTTCTGGCCGCACCATAAATTTAACTCTGGTATCGAGAGTTCAAACAAATGCTGCATTAGGCTCCAAAAAAGGAGCGTAGAGCATTTTTTCCGCAAATGCAACTCTCGATACCAGAGTTGCTTACGGACGCGGCCAGCCTCAAAAACGTGCTCGTGCACGATTCTCCCATAGGAAACAATGGGGCTGTTTGAGCTGAAAAAAAACCTAACACCTGCAAAAAAGCAGCGTTCAGCTCCTAACGCAGCCCCATTGTTTCCTATGGGGAAACACTTCCTACGTCTGCACCTAACACTCTAACATGTACCCCGAGTCTAAACACCCCTAACCTTACACTTATTAACCCCTATTCTGCCGCCCCCGCTATCGCTGACCCCTGCATATTTTTTTTAACCCCTAATCTGCCGCTCCGTAAACCGCCGCAACCTACGTTATCCCTATGTACCCCTAATCTGCTGCCCTAACATCGCCGACCCCTATATTATATTTATTAACCCCTAATCTGCCCCCCTCAACGTCGCCAACACCTGCCTACACTTATTAACCCCTAATCTGCCGAGCAGACCGCACCGCTACTATAATAAAGTTATTAACCCCTAACCCGCCTCACTAACCCTATCATAAATAGTATTAACCCCTAATCTGCCCTCCCTAACATCGCCGACACCTACCTTCAATTATTAACCCCTAATCTGCCGAGCGGACCTCACCGCTATTCTAATAAATGTATTAACCCCTAAAGCTAAGTCTAACCCTAACACTAACACCCCCCTAAGTTAAATATAATTTACATCTAACGAAATAAATTAACTCTTATTAAATAAATTATTCCTATTTAAAGCTAAATACTTACCTGTAAAATAAATCCTAATATAGCTACAATATAAATTATAATTATATTATAGCTATTTTAGGATTAATATTTATTTTACAGGCAACTTTGTAATTATTTTAACCAGGTACAATAGCTATTAAATAGTTAAGAACTATTTAATAGTTACCTAGTTAAAATAATAACAAATTTACCTGTAAAATAAATCCTAACCTAAGATATAATTAAACCTAACACTACCCTATCAATAAAATAATTAAATAAACTACCTACAATTACCTACAATTAACCTAACACTACACTATCAATAAATTAATTAAACACAATTCCTACAAATAAATACAATTAAATAAACTAGCTAAAGTACAAAAAATAAAAAAGAACTAAGTTACAAAAAATAAAAAAATATTTACAAACATAAGAAAAATATTACAACAATTTTAAACTAATTACACCTACTCTAAGCCCCCTAATAAAATAACAAAGCCCCCCAAAATAAAAAATTCCCTACCCTATTCTAAATTAAAAAAGTTACAAGCTCTTTTACCTTACCAGCCCTGAACAGGGCCCTTTGCGGGGCATGCCCCAAGAATTTCAGCTCTTTTGCCTGTAAAAGAATAAATACAATACCGCCCCCCCCAACATTACAACCCACCACCCACATACCCCTAATCTAACACAAACCCCCCTTAAATAAACCTAACACTAAGCCCCTGAAGATCTTCCTACCTTGTCTTCACCATCCAGGTTCACCGATCCACCCTGAAGAGCTCCTCCGATGTCCTGATCCAAGCCCAAGCGGGGGGCTGAAGAGGTCCATGATCCGGTCAAAGTCTTCATCCAAGCGGGGCAGAAGAGGATCTTCCATCCGATTGAAGTCATCATCCAGGCGGCATCTTCTATGGTCTTCCATCCAGAGCGAAGCGGCAGGATCCTGAAGACCTCCAGCGCGGAACATCCATCAGCCAATCGGAATTAAGGTAGGAATTTTCTGATTGGCTGATGGAATCAGCCAATCAGAATCTAGTTCAATCCGATTGGCTGATCCAATCAGCCAATCAGATTGAGCTCGCATTCTATTGGCTGATCGGAACAGCCAATAGAATGCAAGCTCAATCTGATTGGCTGATTGGATCAGCCAATCGGATTGAACTTGATTCTGATTGGCTGATTCCATCAGCCAATCAGAAAATTCCTACCTTAATTCCGATTGGCTGATGGATGTTCCGCGCTGGAGGTCTTCAGGATCCTGCCGCTTCGCTCCGGATGGAAGACCATAGAAGATGCCGCCTGGATGATGACTTCAATCGGATGGAAGATCCTCTTCTGCCCCGCTTGGATGAAGACTTTGACCGGATCATGGACCTCTTCAGCCCCCCGCTTGGGCTTGGATCAGGACATCGGAGGAGCTCTTCAGGATGGATCGGTGAACCTGGATGGTGAAGACAAGGTAGGAAGATCTTCAGGGGCTTAGTGTTAGGTTTATTTAAGGGGGGGTTTGTGTTAGATTAGGGGTATGTGGGTGGTGGGTTGTAATGTTGGGGGGGGCGGTATTGTATTTATTCTTTTACAGGCAAAAGAGCTGAAATTCTTGGGGCATGCCCCGCAAAGGGCCCTGTTCAGGGCTGGTAAGGTAGAAGAGCTTGTAACTTTTTAAATTTAGAATAGGGTAGGGAATTTTTTATTTTGGGGGTGTTTGTTATTTTATTAGGGGGCTTAGAGTAGGTGTAATTAGTTTAAAATTGTTGTAATATTTTTCTTATGTTTGTAAATATTTTTTTATTTTTTGTAACTTAGTTCTTTTTTATTTTTTGTACTTTAGCTAGTTTATTTAATTGTATTTATTTGTAGGAATTGTGTTTAATTAATTTATGGATAGTGTAGTGTTAGGTTAATTGTAGGTAATTGTAGGTAGTTAATTTAATTATTTTATTGATAGGGTAGTGTTAGGTTTAATTATATCTTAGGTTAGGATTTATTTTACAGGTAAATTTGTTATTATTTTAACTAGGTAACTATTAAATAGTTCTTAACTATTTAATAGCTATTGTACCTGGTTAAAATAATTACAAAGTTGCCTGTAAAATAAATATTAATCCTAAAATAGCTATAATATAATTATAATTTATATTGTAGCTATATTAGGATTTATTTTACAGGTAAGTATTTAGCTTTAAATAGGAATAATTTATTTAATAAGAGTTAATTTATTTCGTTAGATGTAAATTATATTTAACTTAGGGGGGTGTTAGTGTTAGGGTTAGACTTAGCTTTAGGGGTTAATCCATTTATTATAGTAGCGGTGAGCTCCGGTCGTCAGATTAGGGGTTAATAATTGAAGTTAGGTGTCGGCGATGTTAGGGAGGGCAGATTAGGGGGTTAATACTATTTATGATAGGGTTAGTGAGGCGGGTTAGGGGATAATAACTTTATTATAGTAGCGCTCAGGTCCGCTCGGCAGATTAGGGGTTAATAAGTGTAGGCAGGTGTCGGCGACGTTGAGGGGGGCAGATTAGGGGTTAATAAATATAATATAGGGGTCGGCGGTGTTAGGGGCAGCAGATTAGGGGTACATAGGGATAACGTAGGTGGCGGCGCTTTGCGGTCGGAAGATTAGGGGTTAATTATTTTAAGTAGCTGGCGGCGACGTTGTGGGGGGCAGGTTAGGGGTTAATAAATGTAATATAGGGGTCGGCGGGGTTAGGGGCAGCAGATTAGGGGTACATAAGTATAATGTAGGTGGCGGTCGGCAGATTAGGGGTTAAAAATTTTAATTGAGTGGCGGCGATGTGGGGGGACCTCGGTTTAGGGGTACATAGGTAGTTTATGGGTGTTAGTGTACTTTAGGGTACAGTAGTTAAGAGCTTTATGAACCGGCGTTAGCCAGAAAGCTCTTAACTCCTGCTATTTTCAGGCGGCTGGAGTTTTGTCGTTAGAGCTCTAACGCTCACTTCAGAAACGACTCTAAATACCGGCGTTAGGAAGATCCCATTGAAAAGATAGGATACGCAAATGGCGTAGGGGGATCTGCGGTATGGAAAAGTCGCGGCTGAAAAGTGAGCGTTAGACCCTTTAATCACTGACTCCAAATACCAGCGGGCGGCCAAAACCAGCGTTAGGAGCCTCTAACGCTGGTTTTGACGGCTACCGCCGAACTCCAAATCTAGGCCACTGTGATTAATTGCTCTGTGCCACCACTGATATCTGCTTAACAATCATTAGTGTAAATTTAAAAAAAAAAACTTTTACATCATTTTGCTAGTGTAATCTAATTTAATTTTCTATCAGGCCTGTGTGTGAGGCTCACAGCATATACTGTGATTAATTCTCCTGTGCCACCACTGATATCTGGTGTAACATTAGTGTAAATTTAAAAAAAAAAAACTTTTATATTATTTTGCTAGTGTAATCTAATTTCATTTTCTATCAGGCCTGTGTGTCAGGCCCACAACATATACTGTGATTAATTGTTCTGTGCCACCACTGATATCTGGTATAACCTTAGTGTAAATGTTAAAAAAAATATTTTTTACATCATTTTGCTAGTGTAATCTAATTTCATTTTCTATCAGGCCTGTGTGTCAGGCCCACAACATATACTGTGATTAATTGTTCTGTGCCACCACTGATATCTGGTGTAACCTCAGTGTAAATGTTAAAAAAAACATTTTTTACATCATTTTGCTAGTGTAATCTAATTTCATTTTCTATCAGACCTGTGTGTCAGTTCCACATCATATACTGTGATTAAATCTTCTGTGCCACCACTGATATCTGGTTAACAATAGTGTAAATTAAAAAAAAACAAAAAAAAAAACATAATTTTGCTAGTGTAATCTAATTTCATTTTCCATCAGGCCTGTGTGTCAGGCCCACATCATATACAGGGAGTGCAGAATTATTAGGCAAGTTGTATTTTTGAGGATTCATTTTATTATTGAACAACAACCATGTTCTCAATGAACCCAAAAAACTAATTAATATCAAAGCTGAATAGTTTTGGAAGTAGTTTTTAGTTTGTTTTTAGTTATAGCTATTTTAGGGGGATATCTGTGTGTGCAGGTGACTATTACTGTGCATAATTACTAGGCAACTTAACAAAAAACAAATATATACCCATTTCAATTATTTATTTTTACCAGTGAAACCAATATAACATCTCAACATTCACAAATATACATTTCTGACATTCAAAAACAAAACAAAAACAAATCAGTGACCAATATAGCCACCTTTCTTTGCATGGACACTCAAAAGCCTGCCATCCATGGATTCTGTCAGTGTTTTGATCTGTTCACCATCAACATTGCGTGCATCAGCAACCACAGCCTCCCAGACACTGTTCAGAGAGGTGTACTGTTTTCCCTCCTTGTAAATCTCACATTTGATGATGGACCACAGGTTCTCAATGGGGTTCAGATCAGGTGAACAAGGAGGCCATGTCATTAGATTTTCTTCTTTTATACCCTTTCTTGCCAGCCATGCTGTGGAGTACTTTGCACGCGTGTGATGGAGCATTGTCCTGCATGAAAATCATGTTTTTCTTGAAGGATGCAGACTTCTTCCTGTACCACTGCTTGAAGAAGGTGTCTTCCAGAAACTGGCAGTAGGACTGGAAGTTGAGCTTGACTCCATCCTCAACCCGAAAAGGCCCCACAAGCTCATCTTTGATGATACCAGCCCAAATCAGTACTCCACCTCCACCTTGCTGGCGTCTGAGTCGGACTGGAGCTCTGCCCTTTACCAATCCAGCCACGGGCCCATCCATCTGGCCCATCAAGACTCACTCTCATTTCATCAGTCCATAAAACCTTAGAAAAATCAGTTTTGAGATATTTCTTGGCCCAGTCTTGACGTTCCAGCTTGTGTGTCTTGTTCAGTGGTGGTCGTCTTTCAGCCTTGCTTACCTTGGCCATGTCTCTGAGTATTGCACACCTTGTGCTTTTGGGCACTCCAGTGATGTTGCAGCTCTGAAATATGGCCAAACTGGTGGCAAGTGGCATCTTGGCAGCTGCATGCTTGACTTTTCTCAGTTCATGGGCAGTTATTTTGCGCCTTGGTTTTTCCACATGCTTCTTGCGAACCTGTTGACTATTTTGAATGAAACGCTTGATTGTTCGATGATCACGCTTCAGAAGGTTTGCAATTTTAAGAGTGCTGCATCCCTCTGCAAGATATCTCACTATTTTTGACTTTTCTGAGCCTGTCAAGTCCTTCTTTTGACCCATTTTGCCAAAGGAAAGGAAGTTGCCTAATAATTATGCACACCTGATATAGGGTGTTGATGTCATTAGACCACACCCCTTCTCATTACAGAGATGCACATCACCTAATATGCTTAATTGGTAGTAGGCTTTCGAGCCTATACAGCTTGGAGTAAGGCAACATTCATAAAGAGGATGATGTGGTCAAAATACTCATTTGCCTAATAATTCTGCACTCCCTGTACTATGATTAATAGCTCTGTTTTCCACCACTTATATCTGGTGTAACATTAGTGTAATTTTTTTTTTAAAAAAAAACTTTTACATCAGTCCTCTTCTAGTGTTATTTAATTTTAGTTGCCAGGCCAGGCTGCGCCTGCCACTAGTGCCAGCCTGTGTGTCAGGCTGCCAGCATATACTGTGTCTACTTCCAACCTCAGTGCCACCACTCCTATCTGGTGTAACATTACTTTAATTTATTTTTATTTATTTTTTTACATCAGTCTTCTAGTGTTATTTAATTTTAGTTGCCAGGCCAGCCTGCCACTACTAGTGCCAGCCTGTGTGTCAGGCTGCCAGCATATACTGTGCCTACTTCCATCCTCAGTGCCACCACTCCTATCTGTTGTAACATTAGTGTAACTTTTTTTTAAAAAAACTTTTACATCAGTCTGCTAGTGGTATTTAATTGCAGTTGCCTGTCTGCCAGCATGTGTGCCAGGCCCACTTGCCAACTAGTGCCACCAATCATATTTGTTATAACTGTATTGTAAATATTTAAAAAAAATACTTTTTTGACTGTGAAACATCAGTCAGCTAGTGTAATCTAACTGCAGTTGCCTGCCTCCTAGCATGTGTGCCAGGCCCACTTGACAACTAGTGCCACCAATCATATTTGTTATAACAGTATTGTTTCACAGTCAAAAAAATATTTTTTAAATATTTACATCAGTCAGCTAGTGTAATCTAATTGCAGTTGCCTGCCTCCCAGCGTATGTTCCAGGCCCACTTGCCAACTAGTGCCACCAATCATATTTGTTATAACAGTACTGTAAATATTTAAAAAAAAAAACTTTTGACTGTGAAACATCAGTCTGCTAGTGTCATCTAATTGAAGTTGCCTGCCTGCCAGCGTGTGTGTCAGGCCCACTTGCTAACTAGTGCCACCAATAATATTTGTTATAACAGTAGTCTAAATATTTAAAATAAAAACTTTTTTACTCTGAATCATCAGTCTGCTAGTCTCATCTAATTGAAGCTGCCTGCCTGCCAGCGTGTGTGCCAGGCCCACTTGCCAATTAGAGCCACCAATCATATTTGTTATAACAGTAGTCTAAATATTTAAAATAAAAACTTTTTTGACTGTGAATCATCAGTCTGCTAGTTTCATCTAATTGAAGTTGCCTGCCTGCCAGCGTGTGTGCCAGGCCCCCTTGCCAACTAGTGCCACCAATCATATTTGTTATAACAGTATTGTAAATATTTAAAATAATAACTTTTTTGACTGTGAATCATCAGTCTGCTAGTGCAATTGAATTGCTCTTGCCTGCCTGCCAGCGTGTGTGCCAGGTCCACTTGCCAACTAGTGCCACCAATCATATTTGTTATAACAGTATTGTAAATATTTAAAATAAAAACTTTTTTTACTGTGAAACATCAGTCTGCTAGTGTCATCTAATTGAAGTTGCCTGCCTGCCAGCATGTGTGCCAGGCCCACTTGCCAACTAGTGCCACCAATCATATTTGTTATAACAGTATTGTAAATATTTAAAATAATAACTTTTTTGACTGTGAATCATCAGTCTGCTAGTGCAATTGAATTGCAGTTGCCTGCCTCCCAGCGTGTGTGCCAGGCCCACTTGCCAACTAGTGCCACCAATCATATTTGTTATAACAGTATTGTAAATATTTAAAAAAAATACTTTTTTGACTGTGAAACATCAGTCAGCTAGTGTAATCTAATTGCAATTGCCTGCCTCCCAGCGTGTGTGCCAGGCCCACTTGCCAACTAGTGCCACCAATCATATTTGTTATAACAGTATTGTAAATATTTAAAAAAATACTTTTTTGACTGTGAAACATCAGTCAGCTAGTGTAATCTAATTGCAATTGCCTGCCTCCCAGCGTGTGTGCCAGGCCCACTTGCCAACTAGTGCCACCAATCATATTTGTTATAACAGTAGTCTAAATATTTAAAATAAAAACTTTTTTGACTGTGAATCATCAGTCTGCTAGTTTCATCTAATTGAAGTTGCCTGCCTGCCAGTGTGTGTGCCAGGTCCACTTGCCAACTAGTGCCACCAATCATATTTGTTATAACAGTAGTCTAAATATTTAAAATAAAAACTTTTTTGACTGTGAATCATCAGTCTGCTAGTTTCATCTAATTGAAGCTGCCTGCCTGCCAGCGTGTGTGCCAGGCCCACTTGCCAATTAGAGCCACCAATCATATTTGTTATAACAGTAGTCTAAATATTTAAAATAAAAACTTTTTTGACTGTGAATCATCAGTCTGCTAGTTTCATCTAATTGAAGTTGCCTGCCTGCCAGCGTGTGTGCCAGGCCCCCTTGCCAACTAGTGCCACCAATCATATTTGTTATAACAGTATTGTAAATATTTAAAATAATAACTTTTTTGACTGTGAATCATCAGTCTGCTAGTGCAATTGAATTGCTCTTGTCTGCCTGCCAGCGTGTGTGCCAGGTCCACTTGCCAACTAGTGCCATCAATCATATTTGTTATAACAGTATTGTAAATATTTAAAATAATAACTTTTTTGACTGTGAATCATCAGTCTGCTAGTGCAATTGAATTGCAGTTGCCTGCCTCCCAGCGTGTGTGCCAGGCCCACTTGCCAACTAGTGCCACCAATCATATTTGTTATAACAGTATTGTAAATATTTAAAAAAAATACTTTTTTGACTGTGAAACATCAGTCAGCTAGTGTAATCTAATTGCAATTGCCTGCCTCCCAGCGTGTGTGCCAGGCCCACTTGCCAACTAGTGCCACCAATCATATTTGTTATAACAGTACTGTAAATATTAAAATAAAAACTTTTTTGACTGTGAATCATCAGTCTGCTAGTGTCATCTAATTGACGTTGCCTGCCTGCCAGCGTGTGTGCCAGGCCCACTTGCAAATTAGTACCACCAATCATATTTGTTATAACAGTATTGTAAATATTTAAAATAATAACTTTTTTGACTGTGAATCATCAGTCTGCTAGTGCAATTGAATTGCAGTTGCCTGCCTCCCAGCGTGTGTGCCAGGCCCACTTGCCAACTAGTGCCACCAATCATATTTGTTATAACAGTATTGTAAATATTTAAAAAAAATACTTTTTTGACTGTGAAACATCAGTCAGCTAGTGTAATCTAATTGCATTTGCCTGCCTCCCAGCGTGTGTGCCAGGCCCACTTGCCAACTAGTGCCACCAATCATATTTGTTATAACAGTATTGTAAATATTTAAAAAAATACTTTTTTGACTGTGAAACATCAGTCAGCTAGTGTAATCTAATTGCAATTGCCTGCCTCCCAGCGTGTGTGCCAGGCCCACTTGCCAACTAGTGCCACCAATCATATTTGTTATAACAGTAGTCTAAATATTTAAAATAAAAACTTTTTTGACTGTGAATCATCAGTCTGCTAGTTTCATCTAATTGAAGTTGCCTGCCTGCCAGTGTGTGTGCCAGGTCCACTTGCCAACTAGTGCCACCAATCATATTTGTTATAACAGTAGTCTAAATATTTAAAATAAAAACTTTTTTGACTGTGAATCATCAGTCTGCTAGTTTCATCTAATTGAAGCTGCCTGCCTGCCAGCGTGTGTGCCAGGCCCACTTGCCAATTAGAGCCACCAATCATATTTGTTATAACAGTAGTCTAAATATTTAAAATAAAAACTTTTTTGACTGTGAATCATCAGTCTGCTAGTTTCATCTAATTGAAGTTGCCTGCCTGCCAGCGTGTGTGCCAGGCCCCCTTGCCAACTAGTGCCACCAATCATATTTGTTATAACAGTATTGTAAATATTTAAAATAATAACTTTTTTGACTGTGAATCATCAGTCTGCTAGTGCAATTGAATTGCTCTTGTCTGCCTGCCAGCGTGTGTGCCAGGTCCACTTGCCAACTAGTGCCATCAATCATATTTGTTATAACAGTATTGTAAATATTTAAAATAATAACTTTTTTGACTGTGAATCATCAGTCTGCTAGTGCAATTGAATTGCAGTTGCCTGCCTCCCAGCGTGTGTGCCAGGCCCACTTGCCAACTAGTGCCACCAATCATATTTGTTATAACAGTATTGTAAATATTTTAAAAAAATACTTTTTTGACTGTGAAACATCAGTCAGCTAGTGTAATCTAATTGCAATTGCCTGCCTCCCAGCGTGTGTGCCAGGCCCACTTGCCAACTAGTGCCACCAATCATATTTGTTATAACAGTACTGTAAATATTAAAATAAAAACTTTTTTGACTGTGAATCATCAGTCTGCTAGTGTCATCTAATTGACGTTGCCTGCCTGCCAGCGTGTGTGCCAGGCCCACTTGCAAATTAGTACCACCAATCATATTTGTTATAACAGTATTGTAAATATTTTTAAAAAAATACTTTTTTGACTGTAAAACATCAGTCTGCTTTTTCTGCTTTTTCCAATCTTCTACAGCTTCCGCTACTAACCATGACACACCATCCACCTCCAGCTTAGCTTCGGGCACCTCTCAAGTGACCAGTGCCACTTGCCCGCCTGCCGCCACCACCAACACTAGCACCACAGCTGCTTCACTTGATCTGTCAGAGGAGTTATTCACACATCATTTGGAAGAAATGAGTAATGCGCAACCATCATTGACAGAGGATATAGATAACAGTGATATGTCTCAGTCAGGCAGCATTACAGACATGGAGGTATGGTGTGATGCTGATGATGATGTTGTACCTGCTGCTGCTTCCTTTGTTGATTTGTCAGATACAAGTGAAGCGGTTGATGATGATGTGTCCGTGGATGTCATATGGGTGCCCGCTAGAAGACAAGAAGAAGAGGGGGAGAGTTTAGATGGGGAGACAGAGAAGAGGAGGAGACAAGTTGGAAGCAGGGGGAGGTTGTCGCAAGGAGCTAGTGGCATAGTCGGACAGCATGCATTGGCACCCGGGATCAGCCAGACAGCACGCCCATCAATGCATGCTGTTGCCACCACCAGAATTCCGTCATTGCAGAGCTCAGCAGTGTGGCATTTTTTTTGTGTGTCTGCCTCTGACAACAGCGATGCCATTTGCAACCTGTGCCAAAAGAAACTGAGTCATGGGAAGTCCAACACCCACCTAGGCACAACTGTATTGCAAAGTCACATGGTCTGACATCACAAACGCAGATGGGAAGAACACATGAGTAGAAGCAGCACACAAACTCAAAGCCGCCATCCTCCTCTCGCTCCAGCATCTTCAGCCACGTCAACCACTGCTGTCCTCCTTGCCCCTTCTCAACCATCCTCCACTCAGTCTTTCTTATGTAGCAGTTCCTGGTCATCTGCCCACAGTCAGGTGTCTGTCAAGGACATGTTTGAGTGTAAGAAGCCAATTTCGCAAAGTCACCCCCTTGCCCGGTGTCTGACAGCTGGCTTGTCTGAACTCTTAGCCCGCCAGCTTTTACCATACAAGCTGGTGGAGTCTGAGGCTTTAAAAAAAATTGTATCTGTTGGGACACCGCAGTGGAAGGTACCCGGCCGAAATTTCTTTTCACAAAAGGCAATCCCAAACCTGTACTTGATTGTGCGAAAGGAAGTAATGGCATGCCTGGCACACAGCGTTGGGGCAAGGCTCCATATGACCACTGATAGCTGGTCTGCAAAGCATGGTCAGGGCAGTTATATCAGCTACACACTGCGCATTGGGTAAACCTGCTGACGGCTACCAAGCATGGAATGCATGGCTCTGCAGAAGAGTTGGTGACACCGCCACGACTTGCAGGCAGGCCTGCTGCTACCTCCTCTACTCCTCCTACTCCATCCTCTTCCATAACCTCTTCCTCAGCTGAGTCTTCTTCTGCTGCTAGGTCTTGCTCCACATCAATGGCACCCCCAGCTCCCCAGGTACTATTCAACATCCCGGATATGGCAGTGTCACGTCATCTTGGGGTGATTTGCCTTAAAGCCGAGAGTCACACCGCACCAGCACTCCTGTCCGCCCTGAACGCACAGGTGGATAAGTGGCTGACTCCACACCAACTGGAGATTGGCAAGGTTGTTTCTGACAATGGAAGTAATTTGGTGGCAACATTAAAATTGGGCAAGTTGACACATGTGCTGTGCATGGCACATGTGTGTAATCTGATTGTACAACTCTTTGTGCATAAGTACCCAGGCTTACAGGATGTCCTGAAGCAGGCCAGGAAGGTGTGTGGCCATTTCAGGCGTTCCTACACGGCCATGGCGAACTTGTCCGATATCCAGCGTCGAAACAACATGCCAGTGAGGCGCTTGATTTGCGACAGCCCGAAACGTTGGAATTCAACACTCCTAATGTTCGACCGCCTGCTCCAACAAGAAAAAACTGTTAACAAGTATTTGTATGACCGGGGTGCTAGGACAGCCTCTGGGGAGCTGGGGATTTTTTTTCCAAATTACTGGACGCTCATGCGCAATGCCTGTAGGCTCATGCATCCTTTTGAGGAGGTGACAAACCTTGTCAGTCGCACCGAAGGCACCATCAGCGACATCATACCATTTGTTTTCTTCCTGGAGCGTGCCCTGCGTGAAGAGGAAGAGTTGTGGTGTCCATCACCACCAGAAACAGCCTTATCAGCATCGCTTGCTGGACCAGTGGCAAAGCAGGAAGAGGAATGTGAGGAAGAGGAGTCAGAGGAGGAATGTGGCTTTGAGGAGGAAGAGGAAGACCAACCACAACAGGCATCCCAGGGTGCTCGTTGCTGTCACCTATCTGGTACCCGTGGTGTTGTATGTGGCTGGGGGGAAGAAGATACCTTTGGTGACATCAGTGAGGACGAGGAACGGGACATGATTAGCTCGGCATCCAACCTTGGGCAAATGGGGTCTTTCATGCTGTCCTGCCTGTTGAGGGACCCTCGTTTAAAAAACTGAAGGAGAACGACCTGTACTGGGTGTCCACGCTACTAGACCCCCGATATAAGCATAAAGTGGCTGAAATATTACTAAATTCCCGCAAGTCGGAAAGGATGGAGCAGTTCAAAAATAAATTAAAAAGTATGCTTTACACAGCGTATAAGGGTGATGTCACAGCCCAATGGGAATCTAACAGGGGAAGAGATGAAAGTAATCCTCCTCCTCCTCCCATAACCACGCCGGTAAGGACAGGATGCTTTCCAGACGTGTTGTTGATGGAGGACCTTTTTTAACTCCTATGCATCGCCACAGCCCTTCGGGATCCAGCCTCAGAGAAAGACTCAACCGACAGGTAGTAGACTACCTCGCATTAACTGTGGATCTCGACACTCTGAGGAGCAATGGACCCCTTGACTACTGGGTGTGCAGGCTTGACCTGTGGCCTGAGCTATCCCAATTTGCAATCGAACTTCTGGCCTGCCCCGCTTCAAGTGTCCTGTCAGAAAGGACCTTCAGTGCAGCAGGAGGTTTTGTCACTGAGAAGAGAAGTCGCCTAGGTCAAAAAAGTCTTAATTATCTCACCTTTATTAAAATGAATGAGAGATGGATCCCGAAGGGACTGACATTGGGCGATACATTTGAGTAAAAAAGGCCTGATGAGATGAGTTGCCTTGGGCTACAAATGGTCCACACACTGCTGTATTTTATCTTCGAATGCCGGATGACTTGTGTGACTTATCCGCCAACAAGTAGTTTTCAAGCCGCAAGGATGGCATATGTGGTGTTTCATGCTGTTGTTTCTGTTGAGGGTCCTGGACCCTCGTATAAAAAGGCTGAAGGAGAAAGACCTGTACTGGGTGTCCAAGCATCTTTTTCCATCTCCGGGTTCCTAAAACCGATGCCATACCTGTACTCTATTGTGCAAAAGGATGGCTTATGCGGTGTTTCATGCTGTTGTTTCTGTTGAGGGTCCAGGACCCTCGTATAAAAAGGCTGAAGAAGAACGACCTGTACTTGGTGTCCAAGCATCTTTTTCCATCTAACGGTTCCTAAAAATTATCTCTGGGTTCCTAAAATCAATGCCATACCTGTACTGGATTGTTCAAAAGGATGGCATATGTGATTTTTCATGCTGTTGTTTCTGTTGAGGGTCCGGGACCCTCGTATAAAACAGCTGAAGGAGAACAACCTGTACTGGGTGTCCAAACATCTTTTTCCATCTCCCGGTTCCTAAAAATTATCTCCGGGTTCCTAACTTATCTCCGGGTTCCTAAAATCGATGCCCTAACTGTACTCGATTGTTCAAAAGGATGGCATATGTGGTGTTTCATGCTGTTGTTTCTGTTGAGGGTCCTGGACCCTCGTATAAAAAGGCTGAAGGAGAACGCACTGTACTGGGTGTCCAAGCATCTTTTTCCATCTCCCGGTTCCTAAAAATTATCTCTGTGTTCTTAAAATCGATGCCATACCTGTATTGGATTGTTCAAAAGGATGGCATATGTGGTGTTTCATGCTGTTGTTTCTGTTGAGGGTCCTGGACCCTCGTATAAAAAGGCTGAAGGAGAACGAACTGTACTGGGTGTCCAAGCATCTTTTTCCATCTCCTGGTTCCTAAAAATTATCTCCGGGTTCCTAAAATCGATGCCACACCTGTACTGGATTGTTCAAAAGGATGGCATATGTGGTGTTTCATGCTGTTGTTTCTGTTGAGGGTCCTGGACCCTCGTATAAAAAGGCTGAAGGAGAACGAACTGTACTGGGTGTCCAAGCATCTTTTTCCATCTCCTGGTTCCTAAAAATTATCTCCGGGTTCCTAAAATCGATGCCACACCTGTACTGGATTGTTCACAAGGATGGCATCTGCGGTGTTTCATGCTGTTGTTTCTGTTGAGGGTCCGGGACCATCGTATAAAAAGGCCGAAGGAGAACAACCTGTACTGGGTGTCCAAGCATCTTTTTCCATATCCCGGTTCCTAAAATTCATCTCCGGGTTCCTAAAATCGATGCCATACCTGTACTGGATTGTTCAAAAGGATGGCATACATGGTGTTTCATGCTGTTGTTTCTGTTGAGGGTTCTGGACCCTCGTATAAAAAGGCTGAAGGAGAACGAACTGTACTGGGTGTCCAAGCATCTTTTTCCATCTCCCGGCTCCTAAAAATTATCTCCGGGTTCCTAAAATCGATGGCATGCCTGTACTGGATTGTTCAAAAGGATGGCATATGCGGTGTTTCATGCTGTTTTTTCTGTTGAGAGTCTGGGACCCTCGTATAAAAAGGCTGAAGGAGAACGACCTGTACTGGGTGTCCAAGCATCTTTTTCCATCTCCCGGTTCCTAAAAATTATCTCCGGCTTCCTAAAATTGATTCTATACCTGTACTTGATTGTTCAAAAGGATGGCATATGTGGTGTTTCATGCTGTTGTTTCTGTTGAGGGTCATGGACCCTCGTATAAAAAGGCTGAAGGAGAACGACCTGTACTGGGTGTCCAAGCATCTTTTTCCATCTCCCGGTTCCTAAAAATTATATTAGGGTTGCTAAAATCGATGCCATACCTGTACTGGATTGTTCAAAAGGAAGGCATATGTGGTGTTTCATGCTGTTGTTTCTGTTGAGGTTCCTGGACCCTTGTATAAAAAGGCTGAAGGAGAACGACCTGTACTGGGTGTCCAAGCATCTTTTTCCATCTCCCGGTTCCTAAAAAATACCTCCGGCTTCCTAAAATTGATTCTATACCTGTACTTGATTGTTCAAAAGGATGGCATATGTGGTGTTTCATGCTGTTGTTTCTGTTGAGGGTCATGGACCCTCGTATAAAAAGGCTGAAAAAGAACGACCTGTACTGGGTGTCCAAGCATCTTTTTCCATCTCCCAGTTCCTAAAAATTATATTAGGGTTCCTAAAATCAATGCCATACCTGTACTGGATTGTTCAAAAGGAAGGCATATGTGGTGTTTCATGCTGTTGTTTCTGTTGAGGTTCCTGGACCCTCGTATAAAAAGGCTGAAGGAGAAAGACCTGTACTGGGTGTCCAAGTATCTTTTTCCATCTCCCGATTCCTAAAAATTATCTCCGGGTTTCTAAAATCGATGCCATACCTGTATTCTATTGTGCAAAAGGAAATAACCTAACCATGGGTCCCAGGCGCATGTCTTGTTGTTATATTTTTGGTCAGGGTAATCGGGCAGGCCATATAGACCTCCCCCGATAGGGGGAGTACAAGGGATTAAAGTGCTAAGAATAGTACTACTTAACACAACCTAGTTACCATGGCTCCCAGACCGCATGTCTAATTGTTATACTTTGTCAGGGTAATCAGCCAGGCCATATAGACCTCCCCTGATAGGGGGAGTAAAAGGGATTAAAGTGCTCTGAATAGTACTACTTAACACAAACTTACAATGGGTCCCATCCCGCATGTCTTATTGTTATATTTGGTCAGGGTAATCAGGCAGGCCATATAGACCTCCCTGATAGGGGGAGTAAAAGGGATTAAAGTGCTTAGAATAGTACTACTTAACACAACTTTACCATGGGTTCCAGACCGCATGTCTTATTGTTATATTTGGTCAGGGTAATCAGGCAGGCCATATAGACCTCCCCCGATAGGGGGAGTAAAAGGGATTAAACTGCTCAGAATAGTACTACTTAACACAACCTTACCATGGGTCCCAGCCCACATGTCTTATTGTTATATTTTGTCAGGGTAATCAGGCAGGCTATATAGACCTCCCCCGATAGGGGGAGTAAAAGGGATTAAAGTGCTAAGAATAGTACTACTTAACACAACCTAGTCACCATGGGTCCCAGACCGCATGTCTTGTTGTTATATTTTGTCAGGGTAATCAGGCAGGCCATATAGACCTCCCCAATAGGGGGAGTAAAAGGAATTAAAGTGCTCTGAATAGTACTACTTAACACAACCTTACCATGGGTCCCATCCCGCATGTCTTATTGTTATATTTGGTCAGGGTAATCAGGCAAGCCATATAGACCTCCCCGATAGGGGGAGTAAAAGGGATTAAAGTGCTCAGAATAGTACTACTTAACACAACTTTACCATGGGTCCCAGACCGCATGTCTTATTGTTATATTTGGTCAGGGTAATCAGGCAGGCCATATGGACCTCACCCGATAGGGGGAGTAAAAGGGATTAAAGTGCTCAGAATAGTACTACTTAACACAACCTTACCATGGGTCCCAGCCCACATGTCTTATTGTTATATTTTGTCAGGGTAATCAGGCAGGCTATATACACCTCCCCCAATAGGGGGAGTCAAAGGGATTAAAGTGCTAAGAATAGTACTACTTAACACAACCTAGTCACCATGGGTCCCAGACCCCATGTCTTGTTGTTATATTTTGTCAGGGTAATCGGGCAGGCCATAGAGACCTCCCCCAATAGGTGGAGTAACACGTATTAAAGTGCAAAGAATAGTACTACTTAACACAACCTAGTTACCATGGGTCCCAGACCGCATGTCTTGTTGTTATACTTTGTCAGGGTAATCATGCAGGCCATATAGACCTCCCCCGATATGGGGAGTAACAGGTATTAAACTGCTAAGAACAGTACTACTTAACACAACCTAGTTACCATGGGTCCCAGACTGCATGTCTTGTTGTTATACTTTGTCAGGGTAATCATGCAGGCAATATAGACCTCCCCCGATATGGGGAGTAACAGGTATTAAACTGCTAAGAACAGTGCTACTTAACACAACCTAGTTACCATGGGTCCCAGACCGCATGTCTTGTTGTGATACTTTGTCAGGGTAATCATGCAGGCCATACAGGGAGTGCAGAATTATTAGGCAAGTTGTATTTTTGAGGATTAATTTTATTATTGAACAACAACCATGTTCTCAATGAACCCAAAAAACTCATTAATATCAAAGCTGAATAGTTTTGGAAGTAGTTTTTAGTTTGTTTTTAGTTATAGCTATTTTAGGGGGATATCTGTGTGTGCAGGTGACTATTACTGTGCATAATTATTAGGCAACTTAACAAAAAACAAATATATACCCATTTCAATTATTTATTTTTACCAGTGAAACCAATATAACATCTCAACATTCACAAATATACATTTCTGACATTCAAAAACAAAACAAAAACAAATCAGTGACCAATATAGCCACCTTTCTTTGCAAGGACACTCAAAAGCCTGCCATCCATGGATTCTGTCAGTGTTTTGATCTGTTCACCATCAACATTGCGTGCAGCAGCAACCACAGCCTCCCAGACACTGTTCAGAGAGGTGTACTGTTTTCCCTCCTTGTAAATCTCACATTTGATGATGGACCACAGGTTCTCAATGGGGTTCAGATCAGGTGAACAAGGAGGCCATGTCATTAGATTTTCTTCTTTTATACCCTTTCTTGCCAGCCACGCTGTGGAGTACTTGGACGCGTGTGATGGAGCATTGTCCTGCATGAAAATCATGTTTTTCTTGAAGGATGCAGACTTCTTCCTGTACCACTGCTTGAAGAAGGTGTCTTTCAGAAACTGGCAGTAGGACTGGGAGTTGAGCTTGACTCCATCCTCAACCCGAAAAGGCCCCACAAGCTCATCTTTGATGATACCAGCCCAAACCAGTACTCCACCTCCACCTTGCTGGCGTCTAAGTTGGACTGGAGCTCTCTGCCCTTTACCAATCCAGCCACGGGCCCATCCATCTGGCCCATCAAGACTCACTCTCATTTCATCAGTCCATAAAACCTTAGAAAAATCAGTCTTGAGATATTTCTTGGCCCAGTCTTGACGTTTCAGCTTGTGTGTCTTGTTCAGTGGTGGTCGTCTTTCAGCCTTTCTTACCTTGGCCATGTCTCTGAGTATTGCACACCTTGTGCTTTTGGGCACTCCAGTGATGTTGCAGCTCTGAAATATGGCCAAACTGGTGGCAAGTGGCATCTTGGCAGCTGCACGCTTGACTTTTCTCAGTTCAAGGGCAGTTATTTTGCGCCTTGGTTTTTCCACACGCTTCTTGCAACCCTGTTGACTATTTTGAATGAAACGCTTGATTGTTCGATGATCACGCTTCAGAAGCTTTGCAATTTTAAGAGTGCTGCATCCCTCTGCAAGATATCTCACTATTTTTGACTTTTCTGAGCCTGTCAAGTCCTTCTTTTGACCCATTTTGCCAAATGAAAGGAAGTTGCCTAATAATTATGCACACCTGATATAGGGTGTTGATGTCATTAGACCACACCCCTTCTCATTACAGAGATGCACATCACCTAATATGCTTAATTGGTAGTAGGCTTTCGAGCCTATACAGCTTGGAGTAAGACAACATGCATAAAGGGGATGATGTGGTCAAAATACTCATTTGCCTAATAATTCTGCACTCCCTGTATAGACCTCCCCAGATAGGGGGAATAACAGGTATTAAACTGCTAAGAATAGCACTACTTAACACAACCTAGTTACCATGGGTCCCAGACTGCATGTCTTGTTGTTATATTTTGTCAGGGTAATCATGCAGGCCATATAGACCTCCCCAGATAGGGGGAGTAACAGGTATTAAACTGCTAAGAACAGTACTACTTAACACAACCTAGTTCCCATGGGTCTCAGACCGCATGTCTTGTTGTGATACTTTGTCAGGGTAATCATGCAGGCCATATAGACCTCCCCAGATAGGGGGAGTAACAGGTATTAAAGTGCTAAGAATATTACTACTTAACACAACCTAGTTCCCATGGGTCCCAGACCACATGTTTTGTTGTTATACTTTGTCAGGGTAATCATGCAGGCCATATAGACCTCCCCCGATAGGGGGAGTAACAGGTATTAAAGTGCTAAGAATAGTACTACTTAACACAACCTAGTTACCATGAGTCCCAGACCACATGTTGTGTTGTTATACTTTGTCAGGGTAATCATGCAGGCCATATAGAACTCCCCTGATAGGGGGAGTAACAGGTATTAAAGTGCTAAGAATAGTACTACTTAACACAACCTAGTTACCATGGGTACCAGACCTCATGTTTTATTATTATACTTTGTCAGGGTAATTATATATCTATCAAATCAATCTATTTATCTTCTATCGATTCTATCTAACTATCAATCTTTGTATATCTATCTATTAAATCTATCTATCTCATGGTCGGACTGATTTGAGACAGTCACTTGTGTTTAGGCCAAATTTGAAGTAGGAGGACAGACCAATCATCTTCTTCCATCTCCCTGTTCCAAAAATGCAGGCCATATAGACCTCCCCCGATATGGGGAGGAACAGGTAGTAAACTGCTAAGAATAGTACTACTTAACACACCACGGGTCCCAGACCGCATGTCTTATTGTTATTCTCTGTCAGGGAAATTATATATCTATCAAATCTATCTATTTATCTATCGAATCTATGTAAGTATCAATCGTATCTATCAAATATAAATTGCATCTATTGATCTATGTAATTCGTATCTATCCAATGTATATTGCATCTTTAGATCTATGCAATTCGTATCTATCAAATGTATATTGATTCTATTGATCTATGTAATTTGTATCTATCATATGTATATTGCATCTATTGATCTATGTATCTATCTATCAAATCTATCTATCTCGTGGTTGTGCAAATGCACTTTTTGCATTTGTTTGCGGTGCGTTACATGGGGAGTTTGGTCTGTCACTGTGAAGCGGCGTAACCCTTACACTACCTGATCGATACAACATCATACCTGATGTTTTAAAGCATGTTATTCAAAAAATTTTTAGGAATGTTAGGTGATTAAGACCCTTTATGGGTTAAAACCAGACTCTGCATCAACTATGTAATTTTCCGTGGGAGTTTTGCCATGGATCCCCCTCCGGCATGCCACAGTCCAGGTGTTAGTCCCCTAGAAACAACTTTTCCATCACTATTGTGGCCAGAAAGAGTCCTTGTGGGTTTTAAAGTTTGCCTGCCTATTGAATTCGCGACATCACTATTCATGACTTCATGTATTATTTTCTCTCTTAAAGGGACAGTAAACACTAGAATTTTTGTTGTTTAAAAAGGTAGATAATCCCTTTATTACCCATTAGCCAATTTTGCATAACCAACACAGTTATAATGATATACTTTTTACCTCTGTGATTACCTTGTATCTATGCCTCTGCAAACTGCCCCCTTATTTAAGTTCTTTTGACAGACTTGCATTTTTAGCCAATCAGTGCTAACTCCTAGGATTTTCACGTGCCTGAGCTCAATGTTATCTATATGAAACATATGAACTAACACCCTCTAGTAGTAAAAAACTATCAAAATGCTGTCAGATTAGAGGTAGTCTTCAAGGTCTAAGAAATTAGCACATGAACCTCCCTAGATTTAGCTTTCAACTAAGAATACCAAGAGAACAAAGCAAAAATGGTAATAAAAGTACATTGCTAAGTTGTTTAAAATGACATGTCCTAGTTAAATCATGAAAGATTTTTTTTTTTACTTTACTGTCCCTTTAACTTGATTACTGGTTTTGAGACCATTCATAATATCTTCATAGTATTGTTATATTATATTTTTCATATGGAAAGCATAAAGTATGTTATGTAACTGTTGTTCTTTTGCTATAGCCCTGTATAAGCTTGTCAATTTTTTTTTTTTCTATAAAAATTATTAGCCGGTCTTATCTCTCTTAGTATGCAAGTTACTTAAATTTGATTACCAGGGACCTCAGATAATATTGTGGTGTTGATCAGTTTTTTGTTTATTTTAACTTTATCACTTCATAATAAAATGTCAACAAAATGTATAAAGCACAAGAAGTGTAACTGGTAGTGTATTTTGCCTTTTGTTGTGTAGGTACTTCCTGGTCATATTCCTCATATATAAATTAGCATAAACCAACAATTTAATAAAAAAAAAAATATTTTCGGGCTGAGCTTAGCCACGATCAGAGATGGCTGCTCATTAACGGAGCTCTGTAGTCCCTGATAAGATACACCATAACTCAGAACGTTCTACTTGAACAATTTGGTCGCAAAGACTCACCAAGTACTCAGCAAGGCACCGGCTGCTAAACCTACCCCTCTCTTGGACCGCGACGTTATAGAGAAGCGAGTCACAGGGGGAGAGCCGCAATGAGACTCGGCAGCCCAGCATCCAAGGGCCTAACAGTCAGTGAGCTGAACAAAGGAACAGCAGCTCTCTCAGTCAGTCAGACAATTGGCACAAGGAGCAGGCGTCCAGGCATTAACAGCTTGGGAGAGACACCGGCAGTTGGATCACACGGAGCAGCAGTACGGACTCAATCGCAGGCCGCAACCATGAGGTAACCTGGGGTATCAGCAAGTAACTGAAACAACACAGTAACCCAGACAGACTTACCCAGGGCGGCAGAAACACACGCGGGAGCATTAAAGGGGATCCCTGCCTGGTAAGTCAGTAGATAGATTGAGCCGCAAGAACTTAGGTGTCAAACATTTGCTAGGAAAGGCCATTGGCAGGGAGGCCTGATTATATAACAGGCCTAAGAAAATACTTCAGCACAACTGCACAGTGGTAGTTATTTGCACAAAGTGACCCCCTCAAAAGGGTAACCATACCGGATCGGACACAGTGGGAATCCCCTCACATTCACACTGATTAAAGACACCCTTGCTCATAAGAAGGCCCCTCAAAAAAAGGGAAAAAGAACAATCAGACACCATATTTAGTCTTACTTGCAACACAAGAGGGGCATTTTGCTAGCAATCTCACAGACAGAGACCTGGCCGCCACAATGTCAGGAAAAAGAAGTGTTAAACCGGTCAAGGGCTCACAGAACACAGTAATAGAAAACTACCTGATACCTACAGATGCTGCATTGCAACAAAATAGGGCAATGCCTGACGCCAACACTCCAGGCCCACACAGCACACAGGCTCAAGTTCACAACACAGACCTGGGCATACAGTCCCATAACTTTCTCACAAAAGAAGACATTAAGCATCTCTCCTCAAAAGAAGATATTAAGGAAGCAATGAAGGATTTTAAATCTATGTTTGGGGAACTTAAAAATTAAATAGCGGCTGTAGAACAAAGAGTCACATACATTGAGGAAAAGCAAGAATCCATTTGTTCAGACCTGCAACATCAATCTAATGTGTTCAAAGCACAGGAAAGTGCGGTCCATACACTGATGGACAGAATTGAAGATTTAGAGAACAGGAGCAGGAGGGACAACATAAGATTGCGTGGTGTTCCAGAAAGTGTAGATCCTCCTGCCCTGATATGATACATACAAGATTTTAACAAATTCCTTAAAAATAATGAAATGGCGTTAGATGTCCCCATAGAAAGAGCCCATAGAGCTCTGAGGCCCAAGCCACGCAGCAGCCCCCCCCCCCCCGAGACATTATACTAAAATTCCTGTCCTTCAGAGACAAGGAGACGGTTCTAAGACTAGCCAGAGCAAAAAACTTGATCGAATTTCGGGGGGCGGAAGTTCAGGTTTATTCCGATCTGTGCCCAACCACGCTTCAAAAAAGAAGGGACTTAAGGTTCATCACATCTGTCCTGAAGGAGAGAAGGATTCCATATAGATGGGGATTCCCCACATGATTGATTGCCAACATGAACAACACGTCACATGTTCTAAGAACTTTAGAAGATCTGCCTGCATTCAACCAGGCTCTCGGCCTGGACATCAGACCACCGCACCAGCAAGGAGCAGCTCCGGAGGATCCCCGGGAGGGAGATCCTGACGGCATCAGGAATCATCCTGGCTGAGGAAAGATTAAATGAGAATAGCTGGTTGTAAATCCAGAAGTGACCAAACATACAGGACTTGGACAGTAGGCCAATATGGCCTAGCTAGAGTTTGTCATGGACTACACCCAGCAAGTGCACACAGATAAGTTTAAACTAAAGTTAACAAGTTGAGATTGTTGTCACACAAGGTTATGTTAAGTTATCTTAAAAAAAAAAAAAAAAAAAAAAAAGAACTTGTTTAAACACAGTGAGCCATTGTTGAATGAAATCTATCATATTCTGTTGTGTGCTGATGTTGTAATGTGGGGATCTAAACACTGAGGCGGAGGGGACCTACACACTGATGGGAGCTTAGGGCACACTTACATAGTACTTAACATGTATGGGTAAGAGACCAAAGTTATATCCAGCAAGCAGGGGGCCTACTCTGTATACAAACTATGCAAGGATATACCACAACATCATAGGCACACATGAAGTGCCCGCAGGACCCATGGGGGCGTCTAATAAATAGATGCATGTGACCCCCTTACCAGTACACCATCACTCAACCCTCAACTCTAACCCCTAAGACACCTGCTCTACTAGCACTCTCCCCCCACAGAGGGACACACACGCACAGGCCGGACACATCATATATGATCTCATCTTTGACCCAGTAGCCCGTAGTCCAAAAACCAAGAACCCAACCTCTGACCCCCTGCCTAGAATACCCTATTAGACACATCTTACAAGTGGGGTCCCATCTCCACAGCGCATATTCATAGGCACATGATATGGGATGTAGGACATGGTCACATTTAGTTTCATGATATGATTAAGAATATAGAACTGTTCAACTTATTTATATTTGTTCCTAGTACGTTCTGACATAAATGAAAATGTTTAAAGGTTTATGTGTCATGTGTTTTATCAGGGATAACTACCCCTGATTTTCTGGTATTTTTTTCCATTTCTTCTCCTCAATATATACATATTTATTGACATTGCCTTAAGCCACAGGCTTGAGATATTACTGTATTATATTTACGGCTCTTTATTTTGAACTCATTCCCTTCCCTTTATCCTCCACCCCTTGACTCACTTCCAATCCTTCCACCCTTACTGCTTACTAACCTCCTCCCCTCCTTTCCTCCTCATACCCACCCCCATTTTTTTTTCTCCCCTACCAACTAGACCAGGTACCCTAAACTAAAATGGCCCCTCCACAGAGCAGGGGGCACACTCTTTCAGTAGAACTTATAACGGTCAATGTCAAGGGGTTTAATAGCCCCAGTAAATGCTCCATTGCCCTTGGTGACCTACACAGAATGGGAGGGGAAATTGTCTATCTGCAAGAGACTCACTTTGTCAAGAATCGAGAACCAAAATGGTATAGTCACAGATATCCGACTGCATATTTTGCATCGGGACCCAGAAAGAAGAATGGGGTGGGGATCATACTTAGCGCAAATATGTCATTCCAGGTAGATCAGGTCCACAGTGACTCAGAAGGTAGATACCTCATACTCATGGGCTGCCCTTTTGGCAGACCAATTACCCTGGCTAATATATATTGCCCCAATAAGTCCCAGCACCTCTTTTTACAAACGGTCGCCCGCAAATTACTTGAGGTTCAAACGGGAATATTGTACATGGGAGGGGACTTGAACGCGCCTTTGGATCCTGCGCTTGACACATCTAACGGACTCTCCAGCGCCCCCCTTAAGACTCTTAAATGCATACGAGAAACCTTGACTGAACTGGTCGTACATGACATATGGCGGCTACATCACCCACACACAAGAAATTATTCTTTTTACTCACACGCACACAGAAAGTATTCAAGCATTGACTACTTATTTACAGACTCATCAGGCCTTACAATAACCACTAGCAGTAATATCCAATCGATCACGTGGTCAGACCATGCACCAGTCAGCTGCTCTGTCCAATGGCCTAACGCACCGCTCACCCCGCACGTCTGGAGACTTGACAACACGATGCTCGATGATCCGGTCTTTCACACGGAGACCAAAGAATCCTTGTCTCAGTTCTTCCAAATAATTGCAAATGACCAAATGCAGAGTAGTACCATCTGGGAGGCTCACAAATGCACCATCAGAGGTCTAATGATCAGGAGAAAGGCATACTTGAACAAGCAGAAACGAGAGCGCTACCGGGACCTTCTGACTCGTGTATCAGATGTGGAGAAGGAACATAAGAATTCCCCCACGGAAGAGGGACTTTCAAACAAACTTGCGAAGGCAAGGGCGGATTTACTTGTGCACTTACAAGAGGGATATCAAAAAAAGGCCCTAATGCTGAGGCAGCTCTATTTTGAGCATGGGGACAAAGCTGGAAAGCTTCTAGCCCGAGCCATAGCACGTAAAAAACTTAAAACATATGTCTATGAGATGCTGAGTCAGGAGGGGGAGGTCAAGGCCGATGGGAAATCGGTGGCAGATGTCTTTAGTGCATACTATGAATCTCTGTATGATATCCAAGGGCAGCGTAGGGAGGAAGGAGTCCTACCACAGGGATTACAAATAGAGGAAGACCTCCTCAGATACACTGACGGGTGGAGCTCCCAAGTCTCTCGGACCAAGAGTAGGAACTGCTTGAGGCTCCTATCACAGTGGACGAAGTGAAAAGGACCTCCCAACAGGAAAGAGACCAGGTCCGGATTGCTTTGGAACCAGATATTACAAAATATTTCCAAATACTCTGGCTCCAGAACTAACCACTGTCTTTAACTCTCTTTCTGAACACCCTGTCCTGCCGCACACTATGCTGGAGGCTTACATAGCCAGGGAAACCACCTAATAGACCAGAAAGCTACAGACCAATATCCTTTTTAAACTCTGATGTAAAGATTCTTGCCAGGGCACTGGCTAATTGCCTGAATAGATACCTCCAGGAACTGGTCTCTTCGGACCAAGTAGGCTTCGTGCCAGCACGTGAAGCGAGAGATAAGACACTTAAGGTCCTACAACTAATGACCTTTGCCCAAAACAATCAGAAACCACTAGCCTTAGTCACAACAGATGCCGAAAAGGCTTTCGACCGGGTCGACTGGTCATTTATGAGACATACCCTAAATAAGTTTGGGTTAGGACCTAAAATGGATAATATGTTAATGTCACTCTACTCTGCACCTAACGCAAAAGTGAGAGTTAACGGGACCCTGTCCAGGTCATTTCTGATAAAGAACGGGACCAGACAGGGCTGCCCACTATCACCCATTTTATTTGCCCTCGTCATGGAGGTCCTAGCTGAGAAAATTAGAAACAATCCATCAATAAAGGGGATAGTGGTTGGCGACTGTGAGCATAAATTAGCAATGTACGCCGATGACGTCCTCCTGACGTTATCAGATACAGCAAACTTGCTCCGAGAGGTCTTGACCGAGTTCTCTGAATTCGGTAAGGTGTCTAATTTCTTGCTGAACCCCACGAAATCAGAGGTTTTAAATATCACAGAGGCCCCTGAGTGCCTCAAAGCTCTTAAATCTAACTGCCCAATAAAAATAGCCCAGAAGTCCATAAAATATCTTGGGATCACGCTTACGCCCTCAGTTTCAGACACAGTAGAGACTAATTATAGGCAAATTGTGGGCGTAATAACAAGAGACTTAGCCAGCTGGAGAAGCAAAACAATTTTGTGGATGGGCCGGATTGGGGTAGTCAAAATGAACATCTTATCCAGAGTTCTTTACATTATGCAGACTGTCCCGGTCCGGCCGACCACTCAACATATTCACCACAGCGAACGAGGCCTACATATGGAATGGGCAAAAACCTAGAATCCGCAAGAGCACCAGTTACCTGCCTCGAGATAGAGGGGGTCTGGGAATTCTGAAATTAGCGGAATATCTTAGAGCAATATCTTTGCAATGGCTGGTTGAGCTGTGCCACAACTCACCAAACAAAGCTTGGATACAGGTCGACAGAGAGATTCTCAGGAGGGGGAACGTGGGTGCGCTTGCCTGGGTTACGATCAAAAATCGCCCAACAAGTATTGCACAATACCCTCTCCTAACAGAAGTATTTAATACTTGGGATAGACTGATCAGGGGGGCGCCCCACATCTCCACCCCAACATCACCGGTTACTCCGGCTCAAGAAAACCCAGACATGGGTACAGAGAAGGAGCTCAGCTCCCATAAATCCCCATACACCCTAGCGACAGCAGCATTTTTGAACCTCACCCACCAACATAGACTCAAAAACCAAAGTGTCCTAGCAGAACTGAGACCTGACATATACGCTTCGTGGTTTAGGACAGCACAGCTTACACACTTTTTTAACACGCACAAAGACAGAGCAGACCTAACAAGAGAAAGGACCCCATTTGTCATATTGTGCACAACAACACAGGCCCCCAAGCACCTAATTTCACAGCTTTACAGACCTCTCTTGACTGGGGGGAAAACAGCGCTACTGACCTACACAGAGGTCTGGCAAACTGAACTGAACTTAGACATTGACCTGAAGGACTGGACCAAAATCTTCTACAGAGCCAAAAGGGCATCAGTTTCCATGCGCATTCAAGAGATGCATTACAAATTTTTGAGTAGATGGTACATGACTCCCCAAAGACTTCAAAAAATATACCCACACGCAAGCGGGGGGTGCTGGAGAGGCTGTGGCGAGGAGGGAACATACCTTCACATATGGTGGACTTGCCCATTCATCTGCCCATTCTGGGAGGGAGTGTTTGGTGAGATGAGTAGAATACTCAAGATCATAATTCGACCCAAGGCATCGTACCTGATATATCATAAACTGCCCAAGATAATAGGTGAGGATAGGTATCTCCTGTTTCTGTTAATATTAAACGGGGCAAAAGGACTCATTCCCGCTTTATGGAAAAAGCAACGAGCACCCAACCTTCAAGAATGGAAATTAAGGGTGGGAGAGCTGATACGCCTTGAAAGATACCACTTCCTTAAGACGGGCAAAATTGGCACGCACGAAATGATGGTATTAACGTGGGAGGGCAAGGGTCTAAACAACCCTCATGCGCCCAGGAAACTAAGTAAAGGCCCGCAAAGAGTTAATGATACCTTATTGCCGCTGCCCCCTGACATTTCCTCCCTTCGGCTTCAGCTCCCCCCTCCCTCCCCCTTTTTTTTTTTTTTTCCTCTCTTCAATTCTCTCTCCCGCCACATCCTTCCCAAGGAAGTACACCCTACCCCATTCTCCCTACCAACCTAAACCACTCTTCCCCCCACCCACCTTTGGTCACCTATTCGGTGATCACATAAGGTTCATACGTATCTACAACTATGTGTGTAAAATAAGTTGTAGACCATTGATAGAAATGACGCAAACCTGATGAAAATTGTGAATAAGCTTCTGATAACATAGTAATGAATGCAGCTTACAGCTGAGGACTTATAGGCCTGCAGCTAAGAGTACTAACGATTAGTGATGTTGCGAACTTAAAAATTTCGGTTTGCGAACAGCGGACTCGAACTTTCGGTATTGTTCGCGAACCCGCGAAAGGCGCGAACCACCATTGACTTTAATAGGCAGGCGAACTTTAAAACCTACAAGGACTCTTTCTGGCCACAATAGTGATGGAAAAGTTGTTTCAAGGGGACAAACACTGGGACTGTGGCATGCTGGAGGGGGATCCCTGGCAAAACTCCCATGGAAAATTACATAGTTTATGCAGAGTCTGCTTTTAACCCATAAAGGGCCTAAATCACCTAACATTCCCAAATTGTTTGCAATAACGTGCTTTAAAACATCAGTTATGATGTCGTATCTATCAGGTAGTGTAAGGGTTACGCCTGCTTCACAGTGACAGACCAAACTCCAAGTGTAACGCACCGCAATCAACCGCAAACAGTCCAATTGCACAACCACAAGATAGATAGATTTGATAGATAGATAGATACATAGATTACATAGCTCAATCGATGCAATATACATATGATCGATACAATTTACATAGATCAATAGATGCAATATACATTTGATAGATACAAATTACATCGATCAATAGATGCAATATACATTTGATAGATACGAATGTTATCGAATCAAAGTTGCAATATACATTTGATAGATACGAATGACATCAACCAAAATATGTAATATACATTTTATAGATACGAATTACATTGATCAATAGATGCAATCTACATTTGATAGATACGTTTGATAGTTTGATCGATTTGATAGATAAATAAATAGATTTGAAATAGTATTTTGACCACATCATCCTCTTTATGCATGTTGTCTTACTCCAAGTTGTATAGGCTCGAAAGCCTACTACCAATTAAGCATATTAGGTGATGTGCATCTCTGTAATGAGAAGGGGTGTGGTCTAATGACATCAACACCCTATATCAGGTGTGCATAATTATTAGGCAACTTCCTTTCCTTTGGCAAAATGGGTCAAAAGAAGGATTTGACAGGCTCAGAAAAGTCAAAAATAGTGAGATATCTTGCAGAGGGATGCAGCACTCTTAAAATTGCAAAGATTCTGAAGCGTGATCATTGAACAATCAAGCGTTTCATTCAAAATAGTCAATAGGGTCGCAAGAAGCATGTGGAAAAACCAAGGCGCAAAATAACTGCCCATGAACTGAGAAAAGTCAAGCGTGCAGCTGCCAAGATGCCACTTGCCACCAGTTTGGCCATATTTCAGAGCTGCAACATCACTGGAGTGCCCAAAAGCACAAGGTGTGCAATACTCAGAGACATGGCCAAGGTAAGAAAGGCTGAAAGACGACCACCACTGAACAAGACACACAAGCTGAAACGTCAAGACTGGGCCAAGAAATATCTCAAGACTGATTTTTCTAAGGTTTTATGGACTGATGAAATGAGAGTGAGTCTTGATGGGCCAGATGGATGGGCCCGTGGCTGGATTGGTAAAGGGCAGAGAGCTCCAGTCCGACTCAGACGCCAGCAAGGTGGAGGTGGAGTACTGATTTGGGCTGGTATCATCAAAGATGAGCTTGTGGGGCCTTTTCGGGTTGAGGATGGAGTCAAGCTCTACTCCCAGTCCTACTGCCAGTTTCTGGAAGACACCTTCTTCAAGCAGTGGTACAGGAAGAAGTCTGCATCCTTCAAGAAAAACATGATTTTCATGCAGGACAATGCTCCATCACACGGGTCCAAGAACTCCACAGCGTGGCTGGCAAGAAAGGGTATAAAAGAAGAAAATCTAATGACATGGCCTCCTTGTTCACCTGATCTGAACCCCATTGAGAACCTATGGTCCATCATCAAATGTGAGATTTACAAGGAGGGAAAACAGTACACCTCTCTGAACAGTGTCTGGGAGGCTGTGGTTGCTGCTGCACGCAATGTTGATGGTGAACAGATCAAAACACTGACAGAATCCATGGATGGCAGGCTTTTGAGTGTCCTTGCAAAGAAAGGTGGCTATATTGGTCACTGATTTGTTTTTGTTTTGTTTTTTTAATGTCAGAAATGTATATTTGTGAATGTTGAGATGTTATATTGGTTTCACTGGTAAAAATAAATAATTTAAATGGGTATATATTTGTTTTTTGTTAAGTTGCCTAATAATTATGAATTTCAAAAAACTCCAGCCACCATGATAGTTAAAAGACCTTTATTTTCTTATCCTGGGTCCAAACATACAACGTTTCAAGCCAATATGGCTCTTAGTCATGACTAAGAGCCATATTGGCTTGAAACATTGTATGTTTGGACCCAGGATAAGAAAATAAAGGTCTTTTAACTATCATGGTGGCTGGAGTTTTTTGAAATTTGTGATTGTGCTGAGGACTTGGCAAGTCTGTTGCTCCGTGCCCCACAAGAGAAGATTTAGGTGTGCTGTTTTCCACTTTTTTTGAATTTGCCTAATAATTATGCACAGTAATAGTCACCTGCACACACAGATATCCCCCTAAAATAGCTATAACTAAAAACAAACTAAAAACTACTTCCAAAACTATTCAGCTTTGATATTAATTAGTTTTTTGGGTTCATTGAGAACATGGTTGTTGTTCAATAATAAAATTAATCCTCAAAAATACAACTTGCCTAATAATTCTGCACTCCCTGTATGTCCTGCATGATTAGCCGCACCCAAACCAAAAAAAGCCAATCGGTCTTGAACTAACACCCATGGCTAACTCGGTTGTTTCAAGTTGTACTATTCTCAGCACTTTCATCTCATCCCTGTTACTTCCAGGCCTCTCGGTGGTGGTCTACATGGCCATCATGATTAGCCTAACAAAATACTACAATCCAACCTTGGCTCAGTCTTCATAGGCCCTTAATTGGCTGTATTTTGGTAGTACTGTTCTTATTTGTTTAAAACCTGATACAACACCGAATGGTGGCAGCTCTATATGTCCTGCATGATTAGCCGCACCCAAACCAAAAAAAAGCCAAGCGGTCTTGGATTAACACCCATGGCTAACTCGGTTGTTTCAAGTTGTACTATTCTTAGCACTTTCATCTCATCCCTGTTACTTCCAGGCCTCTCAGTGGTGGTCTACATGGCCATCATGATTAGTCTAACAAAATACTACAATCCAACCTTGGCTCAGTCTTCATAGGCCCTAAATTGGCTGTATTTTGGTAGTACTGTTCTTATTAGTTTAATACCTGATACAACACCTAATGGTGGCAGCTCTATATGGCCTGCATGATTAGCCGCACCCAAAGCCAAAAAAAAGCCAAGCGGTCTTGGACTAACACCCATGGCTAACTCGGTTGGTTCAAGTTGTACTATTCTTAGCACTTTCATCTCATCCCTGTTACTTCCAGGCCTCTCGGTGGTCTACATGGCCATCATGCTAAGCCTAAAAAAATACTGCAATCCAACCTTGGCTCAGTCTTCATAGGCCCTTAATTGACTGTATATTGGTAGTACTGTTCTTATTAGTTTAATACCTGATACAACACCGAATGGTGGCAGCTCTATATGGCCTGCATGATTAGCCGCACCCAAACCAAAAAAAAGCCAAGCGGTCTTGGACTAACACCCATGGCTAACTCGGTTGTTTCAAGTTGTACTATTCTTAGCACTTTCATCTTATCCCTGTTACTTCCATGCCTCTCGGTGGTGGTCTACATGGCCATCATGATTAGCCTAACAAAATACTACAATCCAACCTTGGCTCAGTCTTCATAGGCCCTTCATTGGCTGTATTTTGATAGTACTGTGTTTATTAGTTTAATACAAGATACAACACCGAATGGTGGCAGCTCTATATGGCCTGCATGATTAGCCGCACCCAAAGCCAAAAAAAAGCCAAGCGGTCTTGGACTAACACCCATGGCTAACTCAGTTGTTTCCAGTTGTACTATTCTTAGCACTTTCATCTCATCCCTGTTACTTCCAGGCCTCTCGGTGGTGGTCTACATGGCCATCATGATTAGCCTAACAAAATACTACAATCCAACCTTGGCTCAGTCTTCATAGGCCCTTCATTGACTGTATTTTGGTAGTACTGTTCTTATTAGTTTAATACCTGATACAACACCGAATGGTGGCAGCACTATATGTCCTGCATGATTATCCGCACCCAAACCAAAAAAAAGCCAAGTGGTCTTGGACTAACACCCATGGCTAACTCGGTTGTTTCAAGTTGTACTATTCTTAGCACTTTCATCTCATTCCTGTTACTTCCAGGCCTCTCAGTGGTCTTCATGGCCATCATGATTAGCCTAACAAAATACTACAGTCCAACCTTGGCTCAGTCTTCATAGGCCCTTCATTGGCTGTATTTTGGTAGTACTGTTCTTATTAGTTTAATACCTGATACAACACCGAATGGTGGCAGCTCTATATGGCCTGCATGATTAGCCGCACCTAAACAAAAAAAAAGCCAAGCGGTCCTGGACTAACACCCATGGCTAACTCGGTTGTTTCAAGTTGTACTATTCTTAGCACTTTCATCTCATCCCTGTTACTTCCAGGCCTCTCAGTGGTGGTCTACATGGCCATCGTGATTAGCCTTACAAAATACTTCAATCCAACCTTGGCTCAGTCTTCATAGGCCCTTAATTGGCTGTATTTTGGTAGTACTGTTCTTATTAGTTTAATACCTGATACAACACTGAATGGTGGCAGCTCTATATGGCCTGCATGATTAGCTGCACCCAAACAAAAAAAAAGCCAAACGGTCTTGGACTAACACCCATGGCTAACTCGGTTGTTTCAAGTTGTACTATTCTTAGCACTTTCATCTCATCCCTGTTACTTCCAGGCCTCTCGGTGGTCTACATGGCCATCATGATTAGCCTAACAAAATACTACAATCCAACCTTGGCTCAGTCTTCATAGGCCCTTCATTGGCTGTATTTTGGTAGTACTGTTCTTATTAGTTTAATACCTGATACAACACTGAATGGTGGCAGCTCTATATGGCCTGCATGATTAGCCGCACCCAAAGCCAAAAAAAAGCCAAGTGGTCTTGGACTAACACCCATGGCTAACTCGGCTGTTTCAAGTTGTACTATTCTTAGCACTTTCATCTCATCCCTGTTACTTCCAGGCCTCTCGTGGTGGTCTACATGGCCATCATGATTAGCCTAACAAAATACTACAATCCAACCTTGGCTCAGTCTTCATAGGCCCTTCATTGGCTGTATTTTGGTAGTACTGTTCTTATTAGTTTAATACCTGAAACAACACCGAATGGTAGCAGGTCTATATGGCCTGCATGATTAGCTGCACCCAAACCAAAAAAAAAGCCAAGCAGTCTTGGACTAACACCCATGGCTAACTCGGTTGTTTCAAGTTGTACTATTCTTAGCACTTTCATCTCATCCCTTACTTCCAGGCCTCTCGGGGGTGGTCTACATGGCCATCATGATTACCCTCACCAAAATATAACAACAAGACGTGCGGTCAGGGAACCATGGTAAGGTTACTTCCTTTCACAAAATCGAGTATAACAGTTGCAGGCAGAGGTTCTGACCCTGCATTATGGCTGCACCTCTCCCTAAAAGAGGCATGCATTACAGAGTCTGTGGGCATGTATGCAAAGAGCTGGCCTGCCTAAAAGGAGCAGCAAGGCAGTAAAGGTTGTTCTCCTTCAGCCATTTTATACGCTGGCCCACGGCCACGACCCTCAACAGCCACAACAGAATGAAACACCACATATGCCATCCTTTTGAACAATAGAGTACAGGTATGGCATTGATTTTAGTTACACAGAGATATTTATTAGGAACCATGAAATTGAAAAAAAAAAACATGATTGGACACCCAGTACAGTACAGGTCGTTCTCCTTCGGCCTTTTTAGAAGAGGGTCCCGGACCCTCAACAAAAACAACAGCAGGAAAGAGGACATATGGCATCCTTTTGAACAATAGAGTACAGGTACAGCATTGATTTTAGAAACCCAGAGATAATTTTTAGGAAACATGAAATAGAAAAAAACATTGATTGGACAGGACACCAAGTACACTTCTTTCTCCTTCTGCCTTTTTATAAGAGGGTCCAGGACCCTCAACAGAAACAAAAGCAGGAAAGAGGACATATGGCATCCTTTTGAACAATAGATTACAGGTAAGGCATTGATTTTAGAAACCCAGAGATAATTCTTTGCAACTGGGAAATAGAAAAAAAAATTGATTGGACACCCAGTACAATTCTTTATCCTTAGGCCTTTTTAAAAGAGGGTCCAGGACCCTCAACCAAAACAACAGCAGGAAAGAGGACATATGGCATCCTTTTGAACAATAGATTACAGGTAAGACATTGATTTTAGAATCCCTGAGATAATTTTATGAACAGGTAAATAGAAAAAAAACATTGATTGGACACCCAGTACACTTCTTTCTCCTTCTGCCTTTTTAAAAGAGTGTCCCTGACCCTGAAACAAAACAACAGCAGGAAAGAGGACATATGGCATCCTTTTGAACAATAGATTACAGTTAAGGCATTGATTTTAGAAACCCAGAGATAATTTGTTGCAACCGGGAAATAGAAAAAAACATTGATTGGACAGGACACCCAGTACACTTCTTTATCCTTTTGCCTTTTTAATTTTTTATAAGAGGGTCCAGGATCCTCAACCGAAACACCAGCAGGAAAGAGGACATATGGCATCCTTTTGAACAATTGATTACAGGTAAGGCATTGATTTTAGAATCCCTGAGATAATTTTTATGAACAGGGAAATAGAAAAAAACATTGATTGGACACCCAGTACACTTCTTTCTCCTTCGGCCTTTTTAAAAGAGGGTCCAGGACCCTCAAACAAAACAACAGTGAGTACACTTCTTTCAACGTAGGACCCTCATATGAAACAACAGCAGGAAAGAGTTTGTATGGCATCCTTTTTAACAATACATTACAGGTAAGGCATTTATTTTATAAACCCGGAGATAATTTGTTGCAACCGTGAAATTGAACCAAAAAAATGATTGGTCAGTGGTCACCCAGTACACTTCTTTCTACTTCAGCCTTTTTATAAGAGGGTCCCAGACCCTCAACAAAAACAACAGCCGGGAGCTGGGCATAGGAGTACAAAAGAGTAGGACAATAATAATGTGAAGGGGAAGATTGAGGAGTTGTGGCATTTTGATTTTGTTATCGGGGGAAGTCCTTGCAATGACCTTGCTCTGGTGAATCCATATCGCAAAGGTCTTTTTGAAGGCACTGTTTGTCTATTTTTTTACTTTCAGCATTTGGTAAATGAAGCGCGATTTAAGGCTGGTGAGAACCGACCTTTCTTCTGGCTGTTTGAAAATGTTGTGGCTATGGACAAACATGTGAAGAAGAGGGCCATCTGCCATATTCTGCACGCAACCCCTTTGATGATTGACGCTAAACATGTGTCAACTGCAAGCAGAGCTTGTTACTTCTGGCTAAATCTTCCTGGTATGGACAGGCCACTGTTTCCCACAGCAAGTCATAAGCTTGAACTACAAGATTGTCTTGAGTATGGTAGGAAATCAAAGTTTAGTAAAGTCTGTACTATCGCCACAATAACTGAACTCCTTGAAGCAAGGGAAATGCCAGCAGTTTCCTGTGCTTATGGATGACAATGAGGACGTCCTGTGGTGCACAGAGATGGAGAGGATTTTTGGTTTCGCTGTACACTACACAGATGTCTCCAACATCACCCAAAACACAAGAAAGCAACTCTTGGGAAGTTCCTGGAGTGTTCCGGTGGCCATCTCTTTGCGCCCCTAAAGGAATACTTTATCAGTGTTTAACCCCTTCACTTCTAAGCCTAACCGCTGTGTGAAGCAGATTTTATATTTTTTTTATGCTGCTACTTATAGATCTAACCTCCTATTGTAAATCATGCTTCAGTTAGTAACTCAAGTTAAATTATATTAATTTTTTTTTATTATTGTGCTCAGCAGATTCAAAACATACCATTATTGTATTCATATCACACGACATGTCAAAAGGCTGCATCGAAAATAGCAGTGTGCAAAGTCATAATCTTAGTGAACGTATAAGTGCATTATAACTTTAAATGTTCTAAAATAAACAAAAATACTGAAAAAAAACAGCAGGACAGAGGACATATGGCATCCTTTTAAACAATAGAGTACAGGTGAGGTAAGGCATTGATTTTAGAAACCCTGAGATAATTTGTTGCAACCGGGAAATAGAAAAAAACATTGATTGGACACCCAGTACACTTCTTTCTCCTTAGGCCTTTTTAGAAGAGGGTCCAGGACCCTCAACAAAAACAGCAGCAGGAAAGAGGACATATGGCATCCTTTTGAACAATAGATTACAGGTAAGGCATTGATTTTAGAAACCCAGAGATAATTTGTTGCAACCGGGAAATAGAAAAAAAACATTGATTGGACACCCATTACACTTCTTTATCCTTAGGATTTTTTAGAATAGGGTCCAGGACCCTCAACAAAAACAGCAGCAGGAAAGAGGACATATGGCATCCTTTTGAACAATAGATTACAGGTAAGGCATTGATTTTAGAAACCCAGAGATAATTTGTTGCAACTGGGAAATCGAAAAAAACATTGATTGGACACCCAGAACATTTCTTTATCCTTAGGCCTTTTTATAAGAGGCTACATGACCCTCAACAAAAACAGCAGCAGGAAACAGGACATATGGCATCCTTTTGAACAATAGATTACAGGTAAGGCATTGATTTTAGAAACCAAGAGATAAATTTTAGGAAACAGGAAATAGAAAAAAACATTGATTGGACACCCAGTACACTTCTTTATCCTTAGCCCTTTTTATAAGAGGGTTCAAGACCCTCAACCGAAACACCAGCAGGAAAGAGGACATATGGCATCCTTTGGAACAATAGATTACAGGTAATGCATTGATTTTAGAAACCCAGAAATCATTTTTTGCAACTGGGAAATCGAAAAAAACATTGATTGGACACCCAGTACACTTCTTTATCCTTAGACCTTTTTAGAAGAGGGTCCAGGACCCTCAACCGAAACACCAGCAGGAAAGAGGACACATAGCATCCTTTTGAACAATAGAATACAGGTAAGGCATTGATTTTAGAAACCCAGAGATAATTTTTTGCAACTGAGAAATAGAAAAAAACATTGATTTGACACCTAGTACACTTCTTTATCCTCCTTAGGCCTTTTTAGTAGAGGGTCCAGGACCCTCAAACAAAACACCAGCAGGAAAGAGGACATATGGCATCCTTTTGAACAATAGATTACAGGTAAGGCATTGATTTTTGAAACCCAGAGATAATTTTTTGCAACTGTGAAATAGAAAAAACATTGATTGGACACCCAGTACACGTCTTTATCCTCCTTAGGCCTTTTTAGAAGAGGGTCCAGGACCCTCAAACAAAACACCAGAAGGAAAGAGGACATATGGCAACCTTTTGAACAATAGATTACAGGTAAGGCATTGATTTTAGAAACCCAATGATAATTTGTTGCAACCGGTAAATACAAAAAAACATAGATTGGACACCCAGTACACTTCTTTATCCTTAGGCCTTTTTATAAGAGGTTCCAGGACCCTCAACAAAAACAGCAGCAGGAAAGAGGACATATGGCATCCTTTTGAACAATAGATTACAGGAAAAGCATTGATTTTAGAAACCAAGAGATAATTTTTTGAAACTGTGAAATAAAAAAAAACATTGATTGGACACCGAGTACACTTCTTTATCCTTAGGCCTTTTTAGAAGAGGGTCCAGGACCCTCAAACAAAACACCAGCAGGGAAGAGGACATATGGCATCCTTTTGTACAATAGATTACAGGTAAGGCATTGATTTTAGAAACCAAGAGATAATTTTTTGCAACTGGGAAATCGAAATAAACATTGATTGGACACCCAGTACACTTCTTATCCTTAGTCATTTTTAGAAGAGGGTCCAGGACCCTCAAACAAAACACCAGCAGGAAAGAGGACATATGGCATACTTTTGAACAATAGATTACAGGTAAGGCATTGATTTTAGAAACCCAGAGATAATTTGTTGCAACTGGGAAATCGAAAAAAACATTGATTGGACACCCAGTACACTTCTTTACCCTTAGGCCTTTTTAGAAGAAACTCCAGGACCCTCAACAAAAACAGCAGCAGGAAAGAGGACATATGGCATCCTTTTGAACAATAGATTACAGGTAAGGCATTGATTTTAGAAACCCTGAGATAATTTGTTGCAACCGGGAAATAGAAAAAAACATAGATTGGACACCCAGTACACTTCTTTATCCTTAGGCCTTTTTATAAGAGGTTCCAGGACCCTCAACAAAAACAGCAGCAGGAAAGAGGACATATGGCATCCTTTTGAACAATAGATTACAGGAAAAGCATTGATTTTAGAAACCAAGAGATAATTTTTTGAAACTGTGAAATAAAAAAAAAACATTGATTGGACACCGAGTACACTTCTTTATCCTTAGGCCTTTTTAGAAGAGGGTCCAGGACCCTCAAACAAAACACCAGCAGGGAAGAGGACATATGGCATCCTTTTGTACAATAGATTACAGGTAAGGCATTGATTTTAGAAACCAAGAGATAATTTTTTGCAACTGGGAAATCGAAATAAACATTGATTGGACACCCAGTACACTTCTTATCCTTAGTCATTTTTAGAAGAGGGTCCAGGACCCTCAAACAAAACACCAGCAGGAAAGAGGACATATGGCATACTTTTGAACAATAGATTACAGGTAAGGCATTGATTTTAGAAACCCAGAGATAATTTGTTGCAACTGGGAAATCGAAAAAAACATTGATTGGACACCCAGTACACTTCTTTACCCTTAGGCCTTTTTAGAAGAAACTCCAGGACCCTCAACAAAAACAGCAGCAGGAAAGAGGACATATGGCATCCTTTTGAACAATAGATTACAGGTAAGGCATTGATTTTAGAAACCCTGAGATAATTTGTTGCAACCGGGAAATAGAAAAAAACATTGATTGGACACCCAGTACACTTCTTTATCCTTAGGTCTTTTTATAAGAGGCTCCAGGACACTCAACAAAAACAGCAGCAGGAAAGAGGACATATGGCATCCTTTTGAACAATAGATTACAGGTAAGGCATTGATTTTAGAAACCAAGAGTTCATTTTTTGCAACTGGGAAATCGAAAAAAATATTGATTGGACACCCAGTACACTTCTTTATCTTTAGGCCTTTTTATAAGAGGCTCCAGGAACCTCACCAAAAACAGCAGCAGGAAACAGGACATATGGCATCCTTTTGAATAATAGAATACAGGTAAGGCATTGATTTTAGAAACCAAGACATCATTTTTTGCAACTGGGAAATCGAAAAAAAACATTGATTGGACACCCAGTACACTTCGTTGTCCTTAGGCATTTTTAGAAGAGGGTCCAGGACCCTCAACAAAAACAGCAGCAGGAAAGAGGACATATGGCATCCTTTTGAACAATAGAGTACAGGTAATTTTTAGGAAACGTGAAATAGAAAAAAACATTGGACAGGACACCCAGTACACTTCTTTCTCCTTTGGCCTTTTTATAAGAGAGTCCAGGACCCTGAACAGAAACAAGAGCAGGAAAGAGGACATATGGCATCATTTTGAACAATAGATTACAGGTAAGACATTGATTATCGAATCCCTGAGATAATTTTTATGAACAGGGAAATAAAAAAAACATTGATTGGACACCCAGTACACTGCTTTACCCTTAGGCCTTTTTAGAAGAGGGTCCAGGACTCTTAACCGAAACAACAGCATGAAAGAGGACATATGGCATCCTTTTGAACAATAGATTACAGGTAAGGCATTGATTTTAGAAACCCAGAGATAATTGTTAGGAAACGTGAAATAGAAAAAAACATTGATTGGACAGGACACCCAGTACACTTCTTTCTCCTTCGGCCTTCTTATAAGAGGGTGCAGGACCCTCATATGAAACAACAGCAGGAAAGACGACAGATGGCATCCTTTTGAACAAGAGAGTACAGGTACAGCATTGATTTTAGAAATCCGGAGATAATTGCATGCAACCGGGAAATTGAACCAAAAAACATGATTGGACACCCAGTACACTTCTTTCTACTTCAGCCTTTTTAGAAGAGGGTCCCGGACTGTAACATTAACAGTATTAACTTGTGTAACTGTTAAATTTAAAGACAATAACATTGTGTTTTGTAACACCAAATCAGAAAGTGAACACTATATGAAGTGACACCAGGTTGATTTGGTGTAAATTAAGCCTTTTAATATTGGTAGGATTCTGAACTGTTTAGCTAACAGTCAGATACAAACAGCACAGGAAATTAGTAAGTTAGCAAGGTACTTTGTAGTTCAGGAATAAATGCAAGTAGTAGTCATACAGTCATTAGACATAGAAATCTTATACTTTAGTTAACTAACCGGATCAGATATGCTTGTCTCCCTTCAGTTGAAGCTGCAGCTGACATGCAGAGATGAGATCCTGTGTTGAGGGAGAGAGGCGCGGTGTTTGGAGTGTGATGTCACCACAATCACTTATCCAGAGCTCAGAAGGATTTCTGACAATATTAAAGCTGAAACAATTATGGAACAAGGTTTGAGAGTTACCTTTGATGAGATTGGATATGTGAAAATGTGGAACAGGCTGCAGTCTGATTAGCTGAGTGCAGCTGGAAGTCTGTGCAAACTGCAGGCATCCGGTTCAGGAAGAGATGAGACAGAAAGGCTGAATCAGTCTGAAATATAAATAAACACTCTGAAAGGATTAGATTAGGTTTGCTCACACAGATAGAAATAATTGAATAGTACTTTGAAATCCTTAGGTTGTTTAAAGTAAAGTTAAATTGGTAGTTAGCTCAGGAACAAGTATGTCTCTCAGGGAGTTTTACAAATTACTAAGCAAAGCTTGGGGGTGTGAGCAGGTGTGATAAAGGGAGTGTGTACCTGTGATTGGTTAATACACCTTAAAGGAAAAGCAGCATAACTGAAATATTCTGACAGGACCCCCTCCTCAAGCAAGCTGATCCTCAGCTTGAGGTCGAGGACGGTCTGGGTTTCGACGATGGAAAAGGGATACCAATCTAGGTGCAGAAAGATTGCTAGATGGTTCCCAACTATCCTCCTCCTCTGTGAAGTTTTTCCATCTAATTAGATATTGGAGAACCCCACCGGACATTCTGGAATCCAAGATCCTTTCAACTTCAAAGACATCATTTTTCAGACGGTACCAATGTTGTGGCCAATGGGGGAACAGAAGACCTAGTGGGATGGTAGGGTTTCAACAAAGAAACATGGAAAGTGGGGTGGATCTTCATGGTTGTCGGAAGCTGTAACGTGACAGCATTGACATTTAACACTTTAGTGATAAGGAAAGGATCACAATATTTCCTAGTGAACTTTTTACTTGGCAGATGAAACTTCAGATTCTTCGTCGACAACCATACTTGATCACCTATTTTATATTCTGGTGGTTTCCTATGTCTCAAGTCATAGTAAAATTTCTGGGAATTTTGCGCCTTTCCAATATTTTCTTTGATGAGACGGAAGTTTTCTAATAGGGTGTTCTTTAGTTCATCCACCATAGGTGAGTCTGCTGGTGTTGAAGATAAAGAAGTGAAGCTGGGATGGTACCCATAATTTGCATAGAACGGGGTCATCTTTGTAGAGGTGCTAGTTAAGTTGTTATATGCAAATTCTGCATAAGGTAAGTATTTCATCCAATCTTGTTGTTGACATGAACAGAAACAGCAGAGGTATTCATCGAGCCACTGATTCACTCTCTCAGTCTGTCCATTCGCTTGAGAGTGATATGATGTTGTATAATGGTGTTGAATATTTAAGGCTTTGCATAGGTCTTTCCAGAAACGGGACGTAAACTGAGACCCTCTATCAGAAATAATTACGGAAGGTACCCCATGTAATTTTAGGATATGATTCAAGAAGAGAGTAGCAGTTTTGGATGATGATGGAATTTTATGATATGGTAAAAAATGTGCCATGGTGGTAACTCTACAATAAAATCTATACCAATCTGCTGCCATGGAGAATTCGAAACTGGGAGGGACCGGTCATTTTTTGAGATCTGACATATTACACAACTTTTAATGTATTCCTTGATTGTATCCTTCATGTGAGGCCACCAGTAATTCCTGGAAATTAGTTCCAGAGTCCTATTTACCCCTTGATGTCCTGCTAAAGGAGTGTCATGATGTTCGTTTAGAATCTTTAAACGTAAGTCAGTTGGTAAGAATATTCGATCATTATAGTAGTAAACACCATCTTTTTGCTTGATGTTTTTGTTATGAACTTGTTCAACAGGAGCTGAGGAATTTCTTATTTCTGTTAAGAGATCTGAAGTGAAACCAATGAATTTTTCTGCTGGTATAATAGCAGTTGGAGTTGGAGAGTCATCGATCTTTAGAAGTTGTCTTGAGAGGGCATCAGCCTTTCCATTTTTGTTAGCAGGTCTGTAAATGATGTGAAAGTCAAATCTAGAAAAGTATAAACTCCATCGCACCTGACGTGAGGACAGTGTTTTGTTATTTTGGAGGTATTGTAAGTTCTTGTGATCCGTATAAATTAATATGGGATGCTGGGCTCCCTCCAAGAGATGTCTCCAAAATTCTAGTGCCCTCCTAATAGCTAGTAGTTCTTTATCACCGATGGTATAGTTCTTTTCAGCAGGAGACATAATCTTGGAGTAAAAGGATACAGGATTAAGTGGGGAGCTTTCTGAAGTACGTTGTGATAGAATGGCACCGATTGCGTAGTCTGATGAGTCTACCTACAAAACATATTGTATATTTACATTTGGAAATCTTAAGATTGGTGCTGAGATGAATCGATTTTTTAAATGTTGAAATATTTCAGTATGTTTCTGGGTCCAATGGAATGGTACTGTGGAGCCGGTGAGTTGCGTGAGTGGTTTAACTATCCCAGAAAAATCTTTAATAAATTTGCGATAGTAATTAGTGAAGCCTAAGAATCTCTGTAGTTCTTTTTTATTGGTTGGTACTGGCCAGTCTCTAACGGAATCTACCTTTTCGGTTTGTATCTGAATTCCTGAGGAGGAAATTGTATAACCTAAAAATGAAATTGTTGATTTGTGGAATGAACATTTTTCCAATTTAGCATATAATTTATGTACTTTTAATCTGGCAAGCACCCAACGTACATGTTTAATGTGATCTGTCATATTGTTGGAGTAAATGAGAATGTCGTCTAGGTAAACGACTATGCATATATCCAGTAAGTCACGAAAAATGTCGTTAATGAAATGTTGGAAGGCTGCGGGCGCATTACAAAGGCCGAATGGCATCACTAAATATTCATACAGACCATACCTGGTTCGGAAAGCAGTGAGCCATTCGTCACCTTCTCTAATGCAAATTAAATTGTAAGCGCCGCGCAGGTCAAGCTTTGTGAAAATTTTGGCATTGGTAAGTCATTCAATTAGTTCCGGAATTAATGGTAACGGATATCGGTTTTTAACGGTTCGTTTATTTAGCTCTCTGTAATCAATTATTGGTCTCAAACTAGAATCCTTATTTGTCACAAAGAACATACCTGCTGCTGTTGGGGATGAAGATGGTCTAATGAAACCTTTTTTAAGGTTATCTTGTAGGTATTGTTTTAAATAATCGAGTTTGGCTTGACTTAATGGGTATAAATGGCCAACTGGTAGGGTGGAACCTGGTATTAGTGCTATAGGGCAATCGTATACCCTATGGGGAGGTAAAGATTCAGCTTCGGTTTTGCTAAAGACATCTGCAAACTCATTATAAACTTTTGGGATGTTAAATTCTTCAGTAGAAGTTAGCATGATAGATTGTTGAGGATAACAAGTATTCTTACAATATGCAGAGTGTAAAGATAACTTAAATGTAGACCAATCTATTGTGGGATTATGAAGTTGTAACCAATGAACCCCTAAAATAATTGGAAAATGAGGAGAAGGTATGACATCAAAGGTGATGTATTCTGTATGTCCTTCGGGTGTAAGTACAAGTAGTGGGACAGTGTGGTGTGTGACTAGACCTTCTGTTAGTGTTGAACCATCAATAACTTTGAGGGACACCGGTACAGGTCGATCTCCTTCAGCCTTTTTATAAGAGGGTCCAGCACCCTCAACAGAAACAACTGCAGGAAACACCACATATGCCATCCTTTTGCACAATCGAGTACAGGTATGCCATTGATTTTAGGAACCCGGAGATAATTGAGAGGAACCGGGAACATTTTTCAAAAAATGTGCTTGGACACCCTTTACAGGTCGTTCTCCTTCAGCATTTTTATACCATGGGCCACAACCCACAACAGGCACAACAGTATGAAACACCACATATGCCACCCTTTTGCACAATAGAGTACAGGTATGGCATAGATGGAACCCAGATATTATTTAGAGCAACCAAGAGACGGATAAAGATGCTTGGTCGGTCCTCCTCCTCCTTCACATTTGGGGCACTGCGCATGCAATTTAATGGTCCACCAGATATGAGTGGTGTGTTAAGTTGTACTATTCTTAACAGTTTAATCACTGTTATGTGCCTTATTTTTTTATTTGAGTTTTGTACCCACAGAGCAGCAGCAGAGGCCAGAAAAATTAGGCATGTACAAATGACTGAAAAATTGGGTATTGTTGTAGCCACTGCTGTAGCAGCGGCCAGAAAAATTGATGTTCGTAAAACATTTAGAAAGTACCCTAAAAGCTTGTGGCTTGAACACTAGTTGTTGGCGAATAAGTCAAGCAAGTAATCCTGCATTATAAGAAAAAAAAAGCCAGCGTGTGTACCAGTTGTAACCCAAGCCAGCTCATCATCAGGCCTTTTTTACTCAAATGTATCGCCCAATGTTAGTCCCTTCGGGATCCATCCCTCATTCATTTTAATAAAAGTGAGATAGTCAAGGCTTTTTTGACCTAGGCGACTTCTCAGTGACAAAACCTCCTGCTGCACTGAAAGTCCTTTCGGACAGGAAACTTGAAGCGGGGCAGGCCAGAAGTTCCACTGCAAATTGGGATAGCTCAGGCCACAAGTCAAGCCTGCACACCCAGTAGTCAAGGGGTCCATCGCTCCTGAGAGTGTCGAGATCCGCAGTTAATGCTAGGTAGTCTGCTACCTGTCGGTTGAGTCTTTCTCTGAGGCTGGATCCCGAAAGGCTCTGGGGATGCATGCGTGTTAAAAAGGTACGCATGTCCTCCATCAACAAGACGTCAGGAAAGTGTCCTGTCCTTGCTGCTGTGGTCGTGGGAGGAGGAGGATTACTTTCATCTCTTCCCCTGTTACATTCCCGTTGTGCTGTGACATCACCCTTATACACTGTGTAAAGCATATTTTTAAATTTATTTTTAAAATGCTCCATCCTTTCCAACTTGTGGTAATTTGGTAACATTTCAGGCACTTCATGCTTATAACGGGGGTCGAGGAGCGTGGACACCCAGTACAAGTCTTTCTCCTTCAGCATTTTTATACAAGTGTCCCTCAACAGGCACGACAGCATGAAAGAACCCATTTGAACAAGGTTGGATGCCGAGCTAATCATGTCCCGTTCCTCTTCCTAACTAATCTCACTGAGGGTATCTTCTTCCCCCCAGCCACGTACAACACCACGGGTACCAGAGAGGTGACAACAACGAGCACCCTGGGATGCCTGTTGTGCACGGTCTTCCTCCTCCTACTCCTCCTCAAAGCCACATTCCTCCTCTGACTCCTCTTCCTCACAATCCTCTTCCTGTGTTGCCGCAGGTCCAGCAAGTGATGCTGATAAGGCTGTTTGTGGGGGTGATGGACACAACAACTCTTCCTCTTCACGCTCATCTACGGCCTGATTCAGCACTCTGTGCAGGGCACGCTCCAGGAAGAAAACAAATGGTGTGATGTCGCTGATGGTGCCTTCGGTGCGACTGACAAGGTTTGTCACCTCCTCAAAAGGACACATGAGTCTACAGGCATTGCGCATGAGCATCCAGTAATTTGGCAAAAAAATCCCCAGCTCCCCAGAGGCTGTCCTAAGACCCCGGTCATACAAATACTCATTAACAGCTTTTTCATGTTGGAACAGGTGGTCAAACATTAGGAGTGTTGAATTCCACCGTGTCGGGCTGTCGCAAATCAAGTGCCTAACTGGCAGGTTGTTTCGACGCTGGATATCGGACAAGTGCGCCATGACCGTGTAGGAACGCCTGAAATGGCCACACACCTTCCTGGCCTGCTTCAGGCCTTCCTGTAAGACTGAGTACTTATGGACAAATCGTTGTACAATCAGATTACACACATGTGCCATGCACGGCACATGTGTCAACTTGCCCAATTTCAATGCCGCCACCAAATTACTTCCATTGTCAGAAACAACCTTGCCAATCTCCAGTTGGTGCGGAGTCAGCCACTGATCCACCTGTGCGTACAGGGATGTCAGGAGTGCTGGTGCGGTGTGACTCTCCGCTTTCAGGCAAGTCAACCCCAAGACGGCGTGACACTGCCGGACTCGGGATGTAGCATAGTACCTGGGGAGCTGGGGGGTGCCATAGATGTGGAGCAAATGCAGAAGGAGAAGAGGACTCAGCCGAGGAAGAGGTTATGGAAGAGGATGGAGTAGGAGGGGTAGAGGAGGTAGCAGCAGGCCTGCCTGCAAGTCATGGCGGTGTCACCAACTCTTCTGCAGAGCCACGCATTCCATGCTTGTCAGACGTCAGCAGGTTTACCCAATGCGCAGTGTAGGTGATATACCTGCCCTGACCATGCTTTGCAGACCAGCAATCTGTGGTCATATGGACCCTTGCCCCAACACTGTGTGCCAGACATGCCATAACTTCCTTTCGAACAACAGAGTACAGGTTTGGGATTGCCTTTTGTGAAAAGAATTTTCTGCCAGGTACCTCCCACTGCGGTGTCCCAATAGATACAAATTTTTTTAAAGCATCAGACTCCACCAGCTTCTATGGTAAAAGCTGGCGGGCTAAGAGTTCAGACAAGCCAGCTATCAGATGCCGGGCAAGGGGATGACTTTGAGAAATTGGCTTCTTACGCTCAAACATGTCCTTGACAGACAGCTGACTGTGGGCAGATGACCAGGAACTGCTACGTAAGAGAGACTCAGTGGAGGATGGTTGAGAGGGGGCAAGAAGGACAGCAGTGGTTGACGTGGCTGAAGATGCTGGAGCAGGAGGAGGAGGGAGGCTTTGATTTTGTGTGCTGCTTCTACTCATGTGTTCTTCCCATCAGCGTTTGTGATGGGAGACCATGTGCCTTCGCAAAGCAGTTGTACCTAGGTGGGTGTTGGACTTCCCACGACTCAGTTTCTTTTGGCACAGGTTGCAAATGGCATCGCTGTTGTCAGAGGCAGACACACAAAAAAATGCCACACTGCTGAGCTCTGCGATGACAGCATTCTGGTGGTGGCAACAGCATGCGTTGATGGGCGTCGGTGTGCTGTCTGGCTGACCCCGGGTACCGATACATGCTGTCTGACTGTGCCACTATCTCCTTGCGATGACCTCCCCCTGCTTCCAACTTGTCTCCTCCTTCTCTCTGTCTCCCCATCTGAACTTTCCCCCTCTTCTTCTTCTCTTCTAGCAGGCACCCACGTGACATCCACCGACACATCATCTTCAACCGCTTCACTTGTATCTGACACATCAAGAAAGGAAGCAGCAGCGGGTACAACATCATCATCATCACACCGTACCTTCATGTCTGTAATGCTGCCTGACTGAGACATATCACTGTTATCTACATCCTCTGTCAATGATGGTTGCGCATCACTCATTTCTTCCAACTGATGTGTCATTAACTCCTGTGACAGATCAAGTGAAGTGACTGTGGTGCATGTGTTGGTGGTGGCGACAGGCGGGCGAGTGGCACTGGTCACTTGAGACCTGCCCAAAGCACAGCTGGACGTAGATGGTGCGTCAAGGTTAGGAGGACTAAGAGCGGAAGCTGTAGAAGATTGGGTGTCCTGTGTTAGCCATTCAACTAGGTCCTCCTCAGAACTTTTCGCGTCCCCCCTGGCACCCGGTGTCTGAACAATGTGCATATTTGTAGGGTCTAAAGGAATCACAGCACCATGACCACGACCATGGAACCTGCGGGGTGGCCTGCCTCTGCCTGTCATTTTTTTTAAAATGGACACTGACAATACTATTACACAAATTATGAATGGTGGCACTGGGCAAGTGGGCACAGTATACGCTGTGAGACTGACAACCAAAAAAAGACAGATGTTTAAAAGTCACAGATTGTAATTTTTTTAAATATTAGAAGTACTGTGACTACAAATATGATTGTTGGCAATAGTTGGCAAATGGGCCTGTCTGGCACACACGCTGGGAGAAAAGCAACTGTAATTAGATTAAACTAGCCATGCTTCTTAGTCCTAAAATGTATTTTGAAAAAAATTTGACAATACTGTTAGAAGAAATTTGATTGGTGGCACTAGTTGGAAATGGCAAGTGGGCCTGGCACACACGCTGGCAGCAGGCAACTGCAATTCAATGGCACTAGGAGACTGAAGATTCACAGTCAAAACAGTTATGATTTAAATTTTTATCAATACTGTTACAAGAAATATGATTGGTGGCACTAATTGGCTAGTTGGGCCTGGCACACAGGCTGGCAGGCAGGAGGAAAGTGCAACTCAATGGCACGAGCAAACTGATGATTCAGAATAACAATCAAACAATATTTAATTTTAAATATTAACAATACTTTTACAACAATTATGATTGGTGTAACTAGTTGGCAAGTCGGCCTGGCACACAGGCTGGCAGGCAGGAGGAAAATGCAATTCAAGGGCACTAGTAGACTGCAGATTCACAGTCAAAACAGTGATGATTTACAATTTTTTCAATACTGTTAAAAGAAATATGATTGATGGGTGGCACTAATTGGCTAGTTGGGCCTGGCACACAGGCTGGCAGGCAGGAGGAAAGTGCAATTCAATGGCACGAGCAAACTGATGATTCAGAATAACAATCAAACAATTTTTAATTTTAAATATTAACCATACTTTTACAACAATTATGATTGGTGTAACTAATTGGCAAGTCGGCCTGGCACACAGGCTGGAAGGCAGGAGGAAAATGCAATTCAAGGGCACTAGTAGACTGCAGATTCACAGTCAAAACAGTGATGATTTACAATTTTTTCAAGACTGTTACAAGAAATATGATTGATGGGTGGCACTAATTGGCTAGTTGGGCCTGGCACACAGGCTGGCAGGCAGGAGGAAAGTGCAATTCAATGGCACGAGCAAACTGATGATTCAGAATAACAATCAAACAATTTTTAAATTTAAATATTAAAAATACTGTGACAACAAATATGATTGGTGTAACTAGTTGGCAAGTCGGCCTGGCACACAGGCTGGCAGGCAGGAGGGAACTGCAATTCAATGGCACTACTAGACTACAGATTCACAGTCAAAAACATGATAATTTACAATTTTTTTAATACTGTTAAAAGAAATATGATTGGTGGCACTAATTGGCTAGTTGGGCCTGGCACACAGGCTGGCAGGCAGGAGGAAAGTGCAATTCAATGGCACGAGCAAACTGATGATTCAGAATAACAATCAAACAATTTTTAATATTAACAATACTGTGACAACATATATGATTGGTGTAACTAGTTGGCAAGTCGGCCTGGCACACAGTCTGGCAGGCAGGAGGGAACTGCAATTTAATGGCACTACTAGACTACAGATCTGTGATTAAATGCTGTATTAAACTTGTTTAGTAAAAAGTAGCCACTACAGTGGCAGATAATATTGTTTAAAGGTTTATTACAAATTACTTGTGAACTTAAAGTCAAAATAAAACTTCAATTATTCATTTAGAGCATCCCATTTTAAACAGCTTTCTTATTTACTTCTAATATACAATTTGGTTCATTTGTTTGGTATCCTTTGTTGAAGAACATCCATAAGTAGCCACATGAGCAGCTATGCACTGCTGAAAGCTAGCTGATTGGTAGCTGCACATATATGCTTCTTGTCATTGGCTTACCAGATGTCTTCAGCTAGCTCCCAGTAGTGCATTTCTGTTCTATAACCTGCTCTTCAACAAAGAGATCAAAGCAAATATTATGTTAGAAGAAAATGTGTGGTCTTTCTGAATCATGAGAGTTTAACTTTGACATTACTGTCATCAAAGGTTGCACAGCCAAGAAGGATGGTGCTTTGAGAACATTGTTATTCATGCCTTTGGCCTTTCCTTGTTTTTAGGTTTTTTTTTCTTCACCTACTGTAGATTTAAATGTAAATCAGGAAACAGTTACTAATACCCAATGACTATAATGTAGATGTATTCTGTTTGTAATCATTTTAGTAACCAATAAAGTATAGATTTTAAGAGTATTATAGCACTTTTTGTCTGTAAATGTTGTGTATTTGAACAAAGTAGATAGGAGGGAAAAATTCCAACCTTGATTTTATTATGTTGTTGAATTTTAATAAATGTTACCAATTTTGAATGCTGCCCAACTGACTTTGTCTTCACAAATCCGGGGGAGTAGCGGGTCCTGACCCCAACCAGAGGCCAGTGAGTTGGGTCACTGGAAGTTCCCGGCATGTACTGATCGGCACACTTTGGTGCCGCCCCTTCTTTTAAGTATAACCATTCTTATGCATAGTTTAAATCAAGTCTGGTCCTGACCAAAGGCGTAACTAGAAACCTCAGGGCCCCGGTGCAAGAATCCATGAAGGGCCCCCCCCCCTCCCCGCCAAAAAAAAATTGATTTTTATACATCTTTGTTTTGCGCTATATATATATATATATATATATATATATATATATATATATATATATATATATATATATATACACACACACATATACATACTATAGGTATGGGATATCACAAGCCTAACCCACCAGCCTATTACTATATTTACCTGTGTGTGTAATTGTCTGAATAGGAAGCCTTGGTGTTATTTATGTATATTGAGCCATTCACTTTCCAGGTATGATAAACACACTTTTTGTTATTTTTTAACCAAAGCACCAGCTTTATCATACCTCCCAACATTTAATTGAGCCAAAGAGGGACACTTTTCTCCCCTTTAACAGAGCTCCGCTAGCCGCCCCCCACAAATAGAGGGGACACAAATATTTACACACATATTATACATACTAATACACACATATTTACACTCTTACACACACACACACACACACATTTACACACACTCATACATATTTATATACGCACACACTGATAAACACATAATCACACACACACTTACACCTACACATATATACATTCACACACTCATACACATTTATACACACATTGATAAACACATAATCACACACACACACATATTCATATACATTCTGACAGCTCCCTTATCATATGGCTAGTTATTAACTATTGACTAGCCTATTAGTGCTGTGTCATGCACAACTCCACAGGATAACAATGTTATCTACTGTATATGGCACAGAAACTGTATAAGACTGAGTGGGAGGGAGGGTACTTTTGGAAAAATGTAAAAATTGTGTGTTTAAATGTATTACGTTATATTTAATATATAAGGACAACCACTTCCACAAATCCCAGAGAGGGGATATTCAAAGCCTAATGTTTTCTATTATTTATATAAACCATTATGGGATTATACAAACAACAGAAAATCAGCACTAATCAACTGCAATTAATCAAGTCTTCAGTATAACTATAAATTTTAAAATATAAAAATTTTAAATATTTAAAATATAAAAGGACCCTCTTCAAGTTGAAGTTAAAATTTGCAAATTTAAAATACCCAAATCCATAAAGGGTTAATCTCTCATCAAAAATCCATAAAGGGTTAATCTCTCATCAAAAGGAAAAATCCAAAATATACAAACAAGGCATACAATAAAATACAATATAAGAAGTAGTACTAGTTACAATATAAAAAGTGAAATAAAAACAAACTTAAGCAAACCTAAAATCCAAATGTGTTTCCAGTAAAAAGTCCCCTATACGTTAGAACTAATGTCTGGTTCTTAGAATGGTCCTAGGTAGTACCCAAACAGATGCAGCTTCCTTTCGGTGATAATTTCTGTAATCACCGGAGTTGGGGCAAAACTAAAACAAGAAGCGTAGAAGTAGCGCAAAAAAATTTGCGCTTCTTCTACGCTTCTTGTTTTACCATTATGGGATTACACTGTCACCGTGCCCCCACGCCCCCCCCCCTTCAGTCTCAGCACTGACTGAGCAGCTTAATTTAGCTTATGATATGGAGCAGACACTTACCTGAGGTTGAACGGATTTTCACAGTTCCACTCCGTTCTCCTCAGTAGTCTGTCACACTGGCTCTGGCTCTGGCTGTGAGCTGCTGCTGTGCTGGCCTGCCGCGCTAGCAAGGGAGGGACACCCACTGGACCCAGGACAGGTCCCAGACCTTCCAACGCCAAACAGACTCCTGCTAGCTGCTACTGACTCTGCTGCACCGCAGAGATACATGTGCGTGCAGGCAGTGCAGCCATCAGTACTCAGGCGGGAGAATAGAAGTCAGAGATCAGTGCGCGTGCGCGGCCAAAATGGAAAGTTCCGGCCGGGCAGCGCAGCAGAGAGCACGCCACCCGCCATCCAGTAGACTCACAATAAGTTAGTACTAGTAGTATACAAAACAAACACTGACAATTGTGGCAACAGTGGCATCTAAAAATAACATCAATGATCACCTAAAAATAAAAAATGAATAATAAAAAAAAAACAACCACCTGCCTTGTTGGGCCCCCCTGTTTGGGAGATCTGCTGGGCCCGGTCGCAATGGCGACCCTTGCATCAACGTTAGTTACGCCCCTGGTCCTGACAATATTTAACTAGGAAGCGCCTTCTGTTTTTGTTTGTTCTTTTAAAATGTCTATCACTGCCATTGTTTACTTTAGTGTGTGTATATAGGCCAGTTACTGACAGATTTGTAGCAGGGTTAGATTTGTGAAGTCTGCAATGGGCATGTCTGGTTCTCAGAATTGTAAAAAGATGTTAGTGCTAAATTACAATTAAAATGTAATATGTATATAATAAAGTGTATTGTAAAGTTGTTTTACTATGCATAATAAATGTTTTACAAAGCTTAAAGTGTTATGTTCCTTGAACTTTTCACAACCACACACTTAAAGATCCATAACTAATGCTTTAAGTCAACTTCCTACTAAAGATGTGCATTTGTTTCGCTGTGAAAATACATTTGTGATGAAAATCGGATTTAATTTAAAAAAACAAAAATCTGAATAAAGGAACCAAAGAAAAATCGTCAGTATTTATTCATTTCCTTACATTTTTAAAAAGAGGTTAATTCTTACCTTAATGTGTTCGGGAGAGCGCACTAAACCCGCTCCTCTTCTTGCCAGAGGCCTGGCCACGCTAATGGGATGCTTAGCGCCTCAGAACCAAGAGTGTTAACTCTGCTGTTAGAGGGGCTGGGGCTCTGGCATGAAGAATAACGGGTTAGCACGCTCTCCAGAGCACTTTAGTATTGTTACAATTATAGCTACAGGTGAACTTTTCTGACTTCATGACTTCATGTATTGTTTTCTCTCTAAACTTGATTACCGGTTTTGAGACCATTCATAATATCTTTATAGTATTGTTATATTATATTTTTCATATGGAAAGCATAAAGTATGTTATATAACTGTTGTTCTTTTGCTATAGCCCTGTATACGCTTGTCAAATACTTCTTTTTTTTCTATAGAAATTATTAGCCGGTCTTATCTCTTAGTAGTAAGTTACTTGAATTTAATTACCAGGGTCCTCAGATAATATTGTGGTCTTGATCAGTTTTTTTTGTTTAATTTAACTTTATCCCTTCATAATAAAATGTCAACAAAATGTATAAAGCACAAGAAGTGTAACTGGTAGTATATTTTCCCTTTTGTTGTTTAGGTTCTCCTGGTCATATATGTATTTCTCATATATAAATTAGCATAAATCAACAATAAAAATATACGCCTTTAAAAGAAATATGGAAATTTAATTTAAAAAAAATATCTTATTTTCAATATTTCAATGTCTTTTCAAATATAACAACCCCAGTTTATGTTATCACTTTAAAAAGATTACATTATTTAGTCATTTTTTTATTGTAAATTTGTCTTTAAGTTTGTAGTTATAAACAACTGAAATGTCACATATGAGCCAGTTTTCTATTACAATATAGCATTACAATCGTTTGAACCATCAGTATTAAAATGGGAATTTGGTTTTACCTTAAATTATGACTGCACATTTTGACTGTTATATTCGTTGAGCGAATTTGTTTAATTTGTTTTCATTTCTATAACAGCCTGCAATTATGATGCAAGCAGACTGTTAGCCAATAAAACAAAACTAGGAAGAGCAGGCATTTGATTGAATGTTTTTCTCAGCCTGTCTGAGGAAGCCTGGGATGTTTTCTAGCCTACCAGGGGTTCTCAGGAGGAGGGCCAGAAGTGGAAGGGGGATTTTTAAGTTACTGGCTGAAGCTCTGATCTGCTTGCAATGGGAGAGCTTACAGTTGGTTTCCTTCTGTTCCACCCACCCCAACACCTTTGAGAGATACAGAGCTTTTAGAGAGGGAGCTTTGAGTTTGCGTTGGATTGCTACATTAGTGAATAAATAGTTTGGTTTCTTCAACATGTTTTTTTTCCATAAAAACGTAAAAAGGCTAGTAGCTGCAATTTCTTCTGCTGGTTATGTTTAAAAAACTTTTTTATAACATATACTTAAATATAGAAATGTTCAGTATAGGTAGGGATACTTCAGGAAAAATCAGCTATTTCAAATGCTGATATAAAGTTAAAAGAGCTATTTGTAAACAATTTAATACACACCATGAGGTATAATGGATCATTGCTTACAAATTTAAGATGAGACAAAATTAGGGTAAAATGTCCCCTTAACTATTTGGCTTCACATTTGCAGTCAGCCTGTCTGTAGCCTAAATCTGTAAACAAGATAGTGTTTTTTAAAGTCTTATTTGTTCTGAAATAGTTTATTTTAAAAATGAAAGAGGAAGAAGATAAGAATTTATTGGTAATTAAAACTAAAACTTAAGATGGTAATATGCGTACCAGATGGTAAAAAAATGAAAAGCGGATGAGGGGAGGTATGTAGAACTCAGTATGCAGAAATAGAAAACCAAAACAAAGAAAGTCTTTTCTTGAACAAACTTTACTGATGAAATGCAAGGAAGTAAAAGGTAAATGTAAGGTTATAATCCAACCTGATAAATATCAAATAAAATGTCTTTGCAAATGAACACTTTAAGCACAAGTCTCTCAATTGAGCACAGACTACCCAGCGGGTACTGTTGGTGAGGTCTCTTGTATAATATCCAGGAACAAGGTAGGCATACACTAGAATTACAGCAGAGATGATTGGTTTCATGAACAGGATAAGCATACACAGGTATCACAGCAGAGGTGGGAGGCTAACCTCTACACTAAAGATAAAATTAACCTTTCAAGCTTCCTAATTAGCCCCTTCACTGTTGGGAATAATACAATTGTGGTGTACAGCTACAAATAGCAACCTTCTAATGATCAAAAAGCAATGGCAAAGCCATGTATGTCTGCTATTTCTGAACAAAGGGGATCCCAGAGAAGCTTTTACAATCATTTGTGCCATGGTTGCACAAGCAGTATGTAAATTATTTCAGTAAGAAACCCACAGTTTGTGAAAAAGTTAAAAAAATATACTAAAATGGGCCTAGACCAATACTTTGGGTTGTCTACTAAAAAAATATATATAGTTTTGATAGGTAAATAAAATAAATAAGGCTCTGTTTCTGTTTAAATGTAGTGATGGCAAAAATGCTAAAAATGCTCTGGTCTTTTGGGGAAGTCTCAGTCTGAACTGCCCGGTCCTTAAGGGGTTAAAATGTTTTGATTTAATTATAAATAACCTCCTCATTGTTTAAATATGGGCATATACAACAATCTTTTTTCTACATTTCTGCAACCCTTTCTTACATGTTAACCACATTTTATTAGTATTCTCTTCTATTTTCACTGGTCTCAATTTTGTGGGAGCCTAAATATTTCTTACATTTGTATTTCTTTTATATATAATATGAGGTTTGGAGTTTAAAAAGTAGTTTTAGTAAGGGATCCATTAATAAAATGCCCCAATGTTTTTGAGAATTTTTTGGATATTCCTATGATTTTCATTATATGTTGTAATTAATCTTAGTTTCTATTCTTATTTATGCCCTGTCTCAGATTTATTTTATTTTGTAATAATTATTCTCTATTCATATTCAATACTTTTGTATTTGTATTAATAATTAATGATTTTGAATACCCTTTTTCAATAAATGTATTTGTAAGTGTACCTGATTCCTTCTTATAATCAACCAATAATAATGACCTATATATTTAGACAAATTACACAACATTGATCCTGTCCCTGAAAAAATAGGTCTCCCAGGGGGATTCTTACTATCCTTGTGTATTTTTGGAAGATGGTAGAAAATTGCTTCTTTTGAATAAAAAATATTAAATTATATTATTCATTGTTTAATATATCTCCCTCTTTTGCATTAGCAAGTATATTAGCTAATAATGTATTGTATTTACTTGTATCTTCTAAAATATGAAAAGCTTCTTTTAGATAATCCTGACGGTCTTAGATAACTATTCCACCTCCCTTGTCTGTGACCCTTAAAACAATTCTGGTTTCATCTGTTAATTCTTTTAAAGATTTTTTCTCTTCTGTAGTTAGATTATCTGCTTTTGGATGTAATTTGTGCTTTGATACATCTCTTAAGGGGTGTATAAAACTATTCTTCACAACACAAAATATATCTAAAATGAAAGAGAAAGAAGAGCACCACCTAGACTTTAGATAACAATTTATTGGTAATAAAAACAAAAACATAGATGGACTTCCGGTGGGCGGGCTAAGGGATCGCAGCAAAAGTCAGGAGCTCCGTGTAAATGTGGCCCTGAAGTAGGAGAATTGTTGGGATTTCTTCCTGGCTTTTGGATCCCTTGAACCCTGATACCCTCTCCTAGGCAGACTGTGCTGTCCGGTACGGGGAAGACTATTCCTCTAACTCCCCGTGAGGGTTAATAGGAGTTACTCAACTCTCCACCACCGCAGTCCTACTGGAACTTTTAGTGCATACTAGGCACTGTACTCTACTGACTTGAGACCTCAGCTCGCCTCTGTGCAGAACTTTGTCCGGTGAGGACACAGAAGAAAAGCGGCAATGAGACCCAGGCAGAGGAGTAGAAAGTTGGTACCATAGATCACACTGCGTGGTCGCATCCAAGAACCACTGTAGCAACCTGCCTGAACTGAGCGATATCTGTCGACCGCAATCATCCTCCTCCACCCTGACATTTCTGCTCCGATTTTGCTGGTGTGGGTGCTGAACCTACCTGTCCTGATCTGGAGAGCAGCGCAGATAGACTTCTCTGGCGCGAGTCCTGTGGGCGCCATCTTGCTTTGGGACGTGGCGGCTGTGAGGGTTCTCCATGCAGCTTTGGAACTCCGGTGCACCCATTAGCTGGTAATCTTCATCAGGTAACCAAAAACGGGAGATCCGCTCAGCTGGCCCTATTACCCCCCTTATAATCCGGGGCATAGAAAGACACAACTGATATGGTGATATTTTGATCACCCGGCACAACGCTGCTTCCTAATATTGTGGGGATAGCCTGACTTTCTGCCCAAGTGTATGCCTCACTCCTATTAGTGGTGCACCCTGCAAACTTAAGCTGCATTTCTATCCACTGATAATTTGGGATCACTGGAGAGGCTGTTAACTGAGATAGAACGTTGATACCCACAGATAGCCCTCTTTATCTGCAAGAACTCTAACACTGGGCCCCATACCTACTTTGGAGCTTTCTGGCTCTTAAAACTTAGCCCTACATTAACTGCCACTAAAGTACTGCCCTGCAGGCCTTATACAAATAGACCGCTGGAACCTTGGGGTGTTCTGGAACCTTACAGCAATGTCAGGGGCCTATTGGTGGTTGGCCCTGCTAATACATTGTGATTTAGGGCTCATATCTTGGACTGCCCAATGATGATTATATGTGCTGCATTAATGTGAATTGTGACCCTGGTGTATTATATGAGCTGGTAGTACACTGTATACCAAACTGTGGCCTAGATTTGGAGTTTTGCGGCCAAAGGGTGCGTTAGCTACGCGTGCTTTTTTCTGGCCGCACCTTTTAAATACCGCTGGTATTTAGAGTTCACAGAAGGGCTGCGTTAGGCTCCAAAAAAGGAGCGTATAGCATATTTACTGCAACTGCAACTCTCAATACCAGCGGTGCTTACGGACGCGGCCAGCTTAAAAAACGTGCTTGTGCACGATTCCCCCATAGGAAACAATGGGGCAGTTTGAGCTGAAAAAAAACCTAACACCTGCAAAAAAGCAGCGTTCAGCTCCTAACGTGGCCCCATTGTTTCCTACGGGGAAACACTTCCTAAGTCTGCACCTAACACCCTAACATGTACCCCAAGTCTAAACACCCCTAAACTTACACCCCGCTATCGCTGACCCCTGCATTACACTTTTAACCCCTAATCTGCCGCTCCTTACACCGCCGCAACCTACATTATCAATATGTACCCCTAATCTGCTGCCCCTAACACCGCTGACCCCTATATTATATTTATTAACCCCTAATCTGCCCCCACAACGTCGCAGCCAGCAACCTACAATAATTAACCCCTAATCTGCCGACCGCATCTCACCGCTACTATAATAAAGTTATTAACCCCTAATCCGCCTCACTCCCGCCTCAATAACCCTATAAGAAATAGTATTAACCCCTAATCTGCCCTCCCTAACATCACCGACACCTAACTTCAATCATTAACCCCTAATCTGCCGACCGGAGCTCGCCGCTAATATAATAAATGTATTAATCCCTAAAGCTAAGTCTAACCCTAACACTATCACCCCCATAAATTAAATATAATTTAAATCTAACAAAATAAATTAACTCTTATTAAATAAATTATTCCTATTTAAAGCTAAATACTTACCTGTAAAATAAATCCTAATATAGCTACAATATAAATTATAATTATATTGTAGCTATTTTAGGATTAATATTTATTTTACAGGCAACTTTGTATTTATTTTAACCAGGTACAATAGCTATTAAATAGTTAAGAACTATTTAATAGCTAAAATAGTTAAAATAATAACAAAATTACCTGTAAAATAAATCCTAACCTAAGTTACAATTAAACCTAACACTACACTATCAATAAATTAAATACAATACCTACAAATAACTACAATTAAATAAACTAACTATTGTACAAAAAATAAAAAAGAACTAAGTAAAAAAAAATTAAAAATATATTTACAAACATTAGAAAAATATTACAACAATTTTAAACTAATTACACCTACTCTAAGCCCCCTAATAAAATAACAAAGACCCCCAAAATAAAAAAATGCCCTACCCTATTCTAAATTAAAAAAGTTCAAAGCTCTTTTACCTTACCAGCCCTGAACAGGGCCATTTGCGGGGCATGCCCCAAATAATTCAATTCTTTTGCCTGTAAAAAAAAACATACAATACCCCCCCCAACATTACAACCCACCACCCACATACCCCTAATCTAACCCAAACCCCCCTTAAATAAACCTAACACTAAGCCCCTGAAGATCTTCCTACCTTATCTTCACCTTGCCAGGTTCACCGATCCATCCTCCGAAGTCTTCATCCAAGCCTCCGAAATCTTGATCCAAGCCCAAGCGGGGGCTGAAGAGTGACGTCCATCCTCCGGCTGAAGTCTTGATCCAAGCGGGCAGAAGAGGATATCCGGACCGGCAAACATCTTCATCCAAGCCGCATCTTCTATGTTCTTCAATCCGATGACGACCGGCTGATCTTCAAGACCTCCAGCGCGGATCCATCCATCTTCACCGACGACTTCCCGACGAATGACGGTTCCTTTAAGGGACGTCATCCAAGATGGCGTCCCTCGAATTCTGATTTGCTGATAGGATTCTATCAGCCAATCAGAATTAAGGTAAGAAAATTCTGATTGGTGATGGAATCAGCCAATCAGATTCAAGTTCAATCCGATTGGCTGATTGGATCAGCCAATAAGATTGAGCTTGCATTCTATTGGCTGTTCCGATCAGCCAATAGAATGCGAGCTCAATCTGATTGGCTGATCCAATCAGCCAATCGGATTGAACTTGAATCTGATTGGCTGATTCCATCAGCCAATCAGAATTTTCCTACGTTAATTACGATTGGCTGATAGAATCCTATCAGCCAATCGGAATTCGAGGGACGCCATCTTGGATGACGTCCCATAAAGGAACCTTCATACTTCATTTGGACGTCGGAAGAAGAGGATGGATCCGCGTCGGAGGTCTTCAAGATGGAGCCGTTCGTCATCGGATGAAGATAGAAGATGTCGCCTCTTCTGGACCTCTTCAGCCGCCGCTTGATAGAAGACTTCAGCCGGATTATGGATCGCCAGCCCCCTCTTGGGCTTGGATGAAGACTTCAGAGGATGGATCGGTGAACCTGGTATGGTGAAGATAAGGTAGGAATATCTTCAGGGGCTTAGTGTTAGGTTTATTTAAGGGGGGTTTGGGTTAGATTAGGGGTATGTGGGTGGTGGGTTGTAATGTTGGGGGGGGGGTATTGTATGGGGTTTTTTTACAGGCAAAAGAGCTGAATTATTTGGGGCATGCCCCGCAAATGGCCCTGTTCAGGGCTGGTAAGGTAAAAGAGCTTTGAACTTTTTTAATTTAGAATAGGGTAGGGCATTTTTTTATTTTGGGGGTCTTTGTTATTTTATTAGGGGGCTTAGAGTAGGTGTAAATAGTTTAAAATTGTTGTAATATTTTTCTAATGTTTGTAAATATTTTTTTTATTTTTTGTAACTTAGTTCTTTTTTATTTTTTGTACTTTAGTTAGTTTATTTAAATGTATTTATTTGTAGGCATTGTATTTAATTAATTTATTGATAGTGTAGTGTTAGGTTTAATTGTAATTTAGGTTAGGATTTATTTTACAGGTAATTTTGTAATTATTTTAACTAGGTAACTATTAAATAGTTATTAACTATTTAATAGCTATTGTACCTGGTTAAAATAATTACAAAGTTACCTGTAAAATAAATATAAATCCTAAAATAGCTACAATATAATTATAATTTATATTGTAGCTATATTAGGGTTTATTTTACAGGTAAGTATTTAGCTTCAAATAGGAATAATTTATTTAATAAGAGTTAATTTATTTCGTTAGATTTAAATTATATTTAATTTAGGGGGGTGTTAGTGTTAGGATTAGACTTAGCTTTAGGGGTTAATACATTTATTAGAGTAGCGGTGAGCTCCGGTCGGCAGATTAGGGGTTAATAATTGAAGTTAGGTGTCGGCGATGTTAGAAAGGGCAGATTAGGGGTTAATACTATTTATTATAGGGTTATTGAGGCGAGAGTGAGGCGGATTAGGGGTTAATAACTTTATTATAATAGCGGCGCGGTCCGGTCAGCAGATTAGGAGTTAATAAGTGTAGGCAGGTGGAGGCGACGTTGAGGGGGGCAGATTAGGGGTTAATAAATATAATATAGGAGTCGGCGGCGTTAGGGGCAGCAGATTAGCGGTACATAAGTATAACGTAGCTTGCGGCGGCGTGCGGACGGCAGATTAGGGGTTAAAAAATTTAATTAGAGTGGCGGCGATGTGGGGGGACCTCAGTTTAGGGTACATAGGTAGTTTATGGGTGTTAGTGTACTTTAGAGCACAGTAGTTAAGAGCTTTATAAACCAGCGTTAGCCCAGAAAGCTCTTAACTACTGACTTTTTTCTGCGGCTGGAGTTTTGTCGTTAGATTTCTAACGCTCACTTCAGCCACGACTCTAAATACCGATGTTAGAAAGATCCCATTGAAAAGACAGGATACGCAAATGGCGTAGGGTGATCTGCGGTATGGAAAAGTCACGGCTGGAAAGTGAGCGTTAGACCCTTTCCTGACTGACTCTAAATACCGGCGGTAGCCCAAAACCAACATTTGGAGCCTCTAACGCTGGTTTTGACGGCTACTGCCCAACTCTAAATCTAGCCGTGTGTTTTCTATGCCTGCATGACTTACATGTAAACTTCTGATTTATGTACTTGCATCCTTAACATCCTGTAAATTGACAGGGAATATCTAGGTCTCACCACTGTTCAACCTAGTGGGGGGGGGGAAACCTGTTTTTTTTATTCTTTATTATTATTTCTGATAAAAGTTTATGTATTACCTTTTGACTAATAGATTGCTACAGGTAGCTGATGTACCTCTTAAGTTAGACTCTAGAGTTTAAGTGTATGGAGAAATACCTTATTCAAGACCCAATGGCGAGTCGCAGCAAGAATGCGGAATGCAGAGCTAAACAGGGATTAGATAATGTAGGCCAGGGACCTTCTTATGAAATTCAACATGATGCCTCTCTGCTTGACCCCCACCCGATTGTTAAGCAAATTTCCACTCTGTTTTTACCCAAGATAGAAAACTTGCAAAAAGGAGTAGACACCTTAGCAGAAGAGGTGAAACAGTTCTCCACGAGAGTAACTGAAGCAGAGACAAGGATCTCTGACCTCGAGGACACGCAGATTGTTAATATGAGTAAATTGGAAGCTCTAGAGAGACAATCCCTGGCCTTACAGCAAAAAATTGATGACTTAGAAAACCGCTCGCGGCGCAACAATGTCCGCTTGCTGGGGCTCCCTGAGTCGGTAAAACCAACAGATATATTAAAATTTGTAGAAACTGTTCTCCCATCATTGCTAGCTATTCCATCTGACAACCTTGTGCGTAGTGTTGAGAGGGCGCACAGGGTAGGCCCAGAGAAGCCTGTGATGGACCGCAATACCCAAGCTCGCCCAGTCATGATCAAATTTCTCCACTTCCAAACTAAACTTACCATCTTGAGGGCTTACAGAAGAATGGAGGACTTCACTTTTGAGGACTCCAGGCTTCTGTTGTTTCAGGATTACTCAGTAGACCTAATAAAAAGGTGTAGGGAAATCTCCTCTATATGTTCAAAACTTCAAAGAGATGGCAGACAAGCTTACCTAATCTACCCTGCCAAGCTTAAAATCCCTACCACCAGAGGCCCTAAATTTTTCGACTCTCCACAAGCAGCCCAGGAATACCTAGATGCAGAAAATGGCTCCAGGTAGAACTAGAAGAGATGAGGGGTGATGAGGCTTACCAGGCCGGTAATAAATACATGTTTCTTACTTCAAAAACTTGAATGGATTCATTGGCCAAAAATGTGAGAATGCCGCCCGGAACTGGGGCGTCTCCCCAAAGGTGTAACCTACTCAATTTGTATTTAGGTTTACTGTTTTCGTGGGGGGGTTTTCCTTTTCTTTTTCTTTGTCAAAGTTGTACCCATTTTCTTGTTTTGTTCTCTATGCTCCCTGGGACCATTGATAGATGCATACTACCCACATGGTGTCTTGCCAAAAATACTCAGGGAACATGGTTTTCTAAGGTTACAGATTTGTTAATATGTTTACTCCTAGCTCTCTGTAGGTCTAGTCCAAGAATGAAGGGCTGGGATAGGCCCACGCAGGAAATCTGCTTTTGGCTCTTTACATACATTACGCAATCTATGTTTGGGCTGGAAGGTTATTATATGTATCTTTGTCTTATAAGACGTCTTGTCATTGTTAAGCTAATGACCTGTTTTCTGATGGTTTTTTTATGTCTTTGATGCCTTTTTTTTATAGCCTACTAGAGCTTGTGATGTTCTGGAAGGATGGGGTCTGCTGGGAGGTACGTGACAGTGTGAGGATTTATTATTTTACTCTATCTTATCTATTTTATGTTGTTTTATCTTCTGTTATTTTATGTTGTCTGATCCCTTTCCCTCCTCTTCCCCCCCTCCCTCTTTTTTTTTTCCTCCTCCCTCTCCCTATCTCTCGCAGGGTGTCCTTTCTAGGACTATAATTTAATATATACACATGGAATGTGGGGGGTGTCCATTCTCCTATTAAGAGAAAAAACATACTGACTCAATTGAGGAAAAAAAAGGCTGACATAGCGTTTCTGCAAGAGACGCACCTCTCTGATACTGAACATGCTAAGCTGGAAAGAGACTGGGTGGGGAGAGTGGAATTTGCTTCATACAAGAGTGCCAGTAGAGGAGTGGCAATCCTCTTTGGGAAGAAGTTAGAACTCTCAGACACTATAGTGACGAAAGACACAGACGGACGGTACATTATTGTGCAGACTACGATAGCCAACAAAAAGTACATTCTATGTAACATTTACGCCCCAAATCAAAAAGACAGGACCTTCTGGGAAAATCTGACTGAAGTTCTGACCCCCCTTTTGGGCTCTGCTTTCATTATTGGAGACTTTAATCTGGCTCCCGACCCAAAACGTGACAGGCTTAGAGATACATCAGGAGTCAAGTCGGGAATGCAGGTTAAACCCAAGGGTAAATTTGAATCCGAGATGTTCCAGGCTCTGACCTCATCGTTAGATGTGGTTGATATTTGGCGCAAGCTAAATCCAAATGGCAGGGATTATACCTGTGTTTCCTGGGCTTTGCCCACGATGTCCCGCATTGATTTGTTTCTCACCTCCAACTCCTTGATCCCAAGGATCATTGATTCCAAGATAGGAGATGTGGTTGTATCAGATCATGCCCCTGTAGGGCTTTTCCTTGACGCCCTGGACCCACCCAGGGATCGGCGGACACTTAGGTTCCCCCAATACTTAGTTACATCCCAAGAGTTTCAACAGTATATGGTCACTAGTTGGGATGACTTTTGCTGTACTAACGCGCAACACCTCGCAACCCCTGAACTCTTCTGGCAAACTGCGAAGGTGGTACTTGCGGGGAACATTATGGCTTTCCTATCCCGCTTTAAAAAATGCATGCAGAAAGGCTGGAAAAGCTCAGAAAAGAGCTAAATGCCTCTTATCTAAAATACTGTAATAGGCCCACAAGATTACACCACCAAGTATACATATCTACCAAAAAGGAATATGATGCGCTTTTGGCTTATCAGGCCTCTCAGACTCTTTTAAGGAGTAGGGGAAAATACTACAGATATGGAGATAAATCGGGTAGGCTCTTGGCCTCCCTGGTCAATCTTAAGACCTCAAGGCGCTTTGTTGCTGCGCTCAGGGATGGGGAAAGAGTGGTCAGAGATCCCAAGGGAATAGCAGAAGCATTTGCTTCATATTATTCTAGACTCTACACTAGTGATCAAGCCTGCTCTGATGAGGCCCTAAAAGATTTCTGGGGCTCTATTAAATTACCACAGATCTCGAAAGAACAATTGAATAATTTGAACGCTCCTATCTCTAGAGAAGAGGTAGACAGAACGATTTCGTCTTTGGCACTGGGAAAAGCGGCCGGCCCTGATGGGCTGCCCATTGAATTCTATAGACTGTTAAAACCTCAGGTTGTGCCAGTGTTAACTGATCTGTTCACGAAATACTTCTCAGTTGCAGACAAGCCAGCTAGTTCGTTTTCAGCGGCATACATTACTCTTATCCCTAAAGCGGGAAAGGATACTCTTTTACCTGAATCTTATGGGCCGATATCGCTGCTCAATGCGGACTATAAGATTCTGACGAAACTTCTGGCGGAGCGTCTTAAATTTATCTTGACGGAGCTGATCCACGAGGATCAGACCGGCTTTATGTTTGCGAGATCATCGGTGGTTAATATCCGCCGAGTATTGCATCTGACCCAATACTTCTGGAGAGGGGATCAGGTAGTTTCGTCTAGGCCGCTTCCGGAGGCCTTCCTGCTGTCCTTGGACACAGAGAAGGCCTTCGACCGAGTGGAGTGGAGTCACTTGTTCCACACTATGACACAGTTCAACATTTCGGGCCCCTTCATGTCCTTTCTTAAAAACTTGTACTCCTCCCCCACTGCCAACATCTGTGTAAATAACATGTTCTCTAGTAACGTGACTCTTGGGCGAGGCACCAGACAAGGCTGCCCCTTATCCCCATTACTATTCAATCTTTTCCCTGGTATTGATATGGCAGGCGACCCTCAACAGCTGGCACTCTATGCAGACGACATGATGTTGTTTGTACAAGATCCGAGCATACATATCCTGTCCATTTTACTAACGCTCCACGATTTGGCTCCTTTTTGGGGTACAAGGTCAATATGCAGAAATCGGAAATCTTGTGGTTGAATAAAAAAAAAAGGAATCATGCATGACTACCCGTTTGCAACAGCCTCCCAGAGTCTAACTTACCTGGGAGTCCAAACTTCTGTCAACCCTAACAAGATATACTCTATGAACCTAACTCCCCTATGTGTCAAGCTCTGTAGCTTAATGAGAAGCTGGAGGTCTCTTCCTGTGTCGTTGTCTGGTACGATCAGCCTGGTGAAGATGGTGATCCTCCCGCGTCTCCTATATCCACTGCTCATGCTACCTTTGTTGCTGACTAAGGCGGATGTGAAGATGCTAAATGCAGCGACCAGATGCTTTGTCTGGAGAGGGGGCAAACCCCGAATATCTGCAGACAAGTTATCCATGCCTTACCTAAAAGGGGGTCTCTCCTTGCCAGACTACAAGCTCTACAACTGGGCGGCATTGATACGATTGGTGGTGGATTGGCAGGTGGGCACACAACACTTTTATAAATCCAGCTTGGAAAATGCTGCTTTGGGGGAAATCTCCTTAGCGTATCTGCCACATATGGCAAGGACGGGAGCGGATAAATCAGTAGGGCTGAACTTCCTATACCGTGATCCCCTAAGAGCTTGGCAACAAGCTCATAAGTTTCTGCAGAAGAGCTGCCATAGCTCTGTCTTTCTTCCATTTCATAAGAATCCAGATTTCCCAGCGGGAGCTGATATGAAGCCCTTTGATCACTGGGACAAACTGGGTTTGCACTCGGTGGGGTCTTTGCTGGAATCTTTGACCAGATCCATAAAACCCTTTTCCATGCTGCAAAGGGAATTTAATCTCCCGAAGGCTCACTTTTATGCCTACCTGCAGGCACGCCATTATGTGGATACGCTGCTTAGAAACAATCCGAACTTCTGGGACGGATCCCCTTTTCGATTAACGCAGTCACTCTTTAAGATGGGTAGATTTTCTCTGTCAGAAATATACCAAGTATTCCTACAGGACAGACTGTTGAAAGTACAGTCTTCAGCCATAATGGGATGGGAGAGGGAGGGAGTCACGGGGATTACGGTGGATGGAGCCCGGGGGGCAATGGAAAAAGTCAGAAAGACCACTCTCTCTGCAATTCTCAGAGAAACACAAACAAAATTCCTGCATAGAGCCTACTTGGCCCCTGATAGATTGGCTAAGTGGGTGTCGGATCACCCTAATAAATGCTCTAAATGCTCGGCAGAAGCCCCTGGCCTACTGCACTGTATCTGGGAGTGATAAGGCAATTCTGGCAGCAATTACAATATTGGATTAACAAAAAAATGAAAGTCCCTATATCTCTCAAACCCACTGATATTCTTTTTCTGGCCTTGGATGCCCAATACAATCAATGTGACTTGGAATTGACCATGACGATTTTACTCGCGCAAAAATGTATTCTAAACCACTGGACTAAAAGGACAAGACCCACTATAGCATATTTTCGCAATCTCCTGAAAGCACAACTATTCTTAGACACTAGGGTGGATGTTGGTAACAGACTTAACTTGTTCCTAAAGAAGTGGCAAAGACTGATATTGACCTTTGAGCTGCAGATTCAGAGGCAGATATTACTGCCGTTTCATCACACCAAAGTATTTCTGGAGGGCTCTCTGAGGGGTGAATCGACACACATATTTCCTTTCAATGACTCCTAAAATCCAGTAGGAAGGGAAGAAGTGACGGGGAGAGAGAGGGGGAAAACTTTACTTTTCTTTACTTCTCCACTCCCCCTTTTTTTTTTTTTTCTCTTCTTCACATTGTGCACTAGCAGGAGACTTAATAGGCTACCCTAGTATGTCCTTAGGATTTAAGTTGTAGGATGGGGGAGGGTTTTGGGTTTTGGGACTTGTTATTTCAAGTTGGTAGAGTTGGGAGGGGGGTCGTGGGAAAGTTTATAAAAAAAAATCAAAATACAAGAGTTAACTTCTGGTGAATACTATTTGTTTCATAGGTAATTGAAATACATTTGGACTACTGTTATGATGAGAGTTTTTGGATGATAATGTGCCCAACTGCGTTTGGGCTTGACCCGCACCCAACAGATGTAAATGTTGCTTTTCACCTATGTTACTCTTAATAAAAAGATTTATAAAAAAAAAAAAAAACATAAGATGGTAATATGTGTACCAGATGGTAAAAAAAATGAAACCGTATTACATCCCCATCAGGTAGTAACTCTTTGCAAGCCTTAGTTTCTCTTTAATATGGATTACGTCTTCCAGTCAATTCTCCTATGTGGGTAATTCATTTCCACAGCCTTTTATGTTTTGCCATGATCCTCAAGGGCCAGAACAAATAAGAAAGCCAAAAAACATTTAGATATAAACAAGGAACAAGGGGAGGAAAGAGGGTTAGACAAAGAAACAGACAATGATGGAGATAAATTAAATCTCTTTTTCACAATATTCTATCTTCAAAAAAAAAAAAACAACTGAAATTGAATATATATTACTTAGTAATACCCACGAAAACTTTTGCTAAAAAGTTTGAGATCTATATGGATGTTCAGAAATTAATTTGCAAATTAACCCTACAAACATATTTTCTCATAAAAATAACTACAAATTAAAAAGACCAAAGCCAAATTTATGATAATAATGATCAATCACTTTATCTCACTTAAGACAACTAGAAAATGAAAGTGTACATAGCAATATAGTTAAAGAGATTTCACAGGAGTATAAATTGGAAGACTTTCTGGAACTAAGCACATATAGAAACATAGAATTTGACGGTAGATAAGAACCAAAAAGGCCTATCAAGTATACTCATATTACATGTTACATTTTTTTAAGGATAGTCTTATGCATGTCCCAGACATTTTTGAATTCCTTTACAGTCTTTGAGTTTACTACCTCAATTGGAAGTTTATTCCATGAATCCACCTCCCTTTCTGTAAAAAAAAAATGCTCACATTTCTCCTGAATCTGATACCCTCTAACTTTAGATTGTGACCCCTTGTTTTGGCATTTGATTTTTGTTGAATATGCTTTTAGCTTCTACTTTATTAAGTCCCTTCATATATTTGAAGGTTTGTATCTTGTCCCCTCTTTCCCTTCTATCCTCTAAACTTTACATATTTAGATAATGGTCTTAGTTCTTTTATTATTAGAATATCACCCTAAATATTATCTCAGCAGTGTATTCCAATTGTGTTGAATGTGTTGATTATGAATATTAATAATAACAATAAAATTATTGTCAATTATCGATATTAATATTCAATCACAATTTAAAATATTTCCTAAGTTCTGACCAGTTAATTATTATGAACACAGAGATTATATTTATGCAGTAAACTGAATATCACTTATGACCAGATATATATTACAATTCATTATTAGAATATTAAAATAATCTAACAAGCTATAAAAATCTTTAGATCAATTAATATTCAATTAAATTGTCTGTTGCCCTGGATACAGACACAATATTATTCATGAATTAACCTTAACTCGATGAATATCACCCTTGAATTTCACTAGAACAATTTATAATTAGCCAGAAATATTAACCAATTCAATATATATAGCTTATTTAACAATGTTTGGGCTGCGCATATAACCGAATCTCAAAATAAAATATTAGCTTATCTCCCACAAAGCTAATGGAATTTCCAGTAAAATATAATTCAACTGTCTAACCCACCATAATCTTTTATATCTTCAATTAATCAACCATAGAGTTTTAACACTATTGAGAAGCTAATATATGTTAACCAATACAGCAATAATAAATATAATATGACCACCTTTAAATACAATTTCTAATTAGTGATGTCCCGAACTGAACTTAGGTTGTTCGCGTTCGCAGCTGCGGGCGAACTCATGCGATGTTCGATCCGCCCCCTATGTGTCATCATTGAGGAAACTTTGACCCTGTATGTCACAGCCTTCTGACACATTAGAGCCAATCAGCATCAGACACTCCCTCACAGACCTCTTCTTGGTCACAGCCATTTTAGACTCATTGCTTTGTTAGTGAGAGGACGTTTTGTGTTGCTGCTGCTGACATTATAGGGAAAATAGATAGCTAGGCTAGTGTATTTAGTGTCTACTTCAGTCCTGAAGGACTCATCTCATCTCTGCTGCAAGGACAGCACCCCAAAAAGCCCTTTTTAGGGCTATAATTTGAGCCGTTTTTTTTTTTTCGTATTTTTATTAGCATTTGCCTGGCTTTCAGCCTGTGTGTAAGGCTCGCAGCATATGCTGTGATTACTGCCACCACTGATATCTGCCTAACAACATTAGTTTAAATTTAACCAACAAAAAATTTAAATTATTTTGCTAGTGTAATTTATTTTCATTTTCTATCAGGCCTGTGTCACACAGCATATACTCTGTTTCATTGCTCTGTGCCAGCCACCAGTGGTCATATCCGCTTATAACATTATTTTAAATTTAAAAAAAAAACTTTTAAATCATTTTGCTAGTGTAATCTAATTTCATTTTTTATCAGGCCTGTGTCTGTCAGGCTCACACAGCACACACAGCATATACTTCAGTTTTTTTCAGTCTTTTGGTTAATTGCTCTGTGCCAGGCAGCCACCACTCATATCTGTTTCTCCTTATTATAAATTAAAAAAAAACTTTTAATTTTTTTTGTTAGTGTAATCTAATATAATTTTCTATCAGGCCTGTGTGTTTTGCTGACTTACAGAGCATACTGTGTTTAATTGCTGCCCTCCCAAGTCTATGAGCCATGACTCATAAGTGTTTAACCTTTTTTTAAATTCCCCCCAAAAACATTACTTTAAATCATTTTTCTAGTGTAATCTAATTGTATTTTCTATCAGGCGTGTGTGTATCAGACTTACAGAGCCTACTGTTTTTAATTGCTGCCCTTCCAAGGCTATCAGCCACGACTCATATGTGCTTAACCTTTTTCTTTAAATTCCCCAAAAAATCTTTAAATCATTATGCTAGTCTAATCTAATTTTATTTTCTATCAGGCCTGTGTCTAACTGTCTATCTGACTTACAGAGCATACTGTTGTTAATTGCTGCCCTACATAGCAGCCAGCCAGTGCCACCACTCATATGTGCACTGCTTAACATTATTTTAATATTAAAATATAAACTTTTAAATTATTTTGCTAGTGTAATCTAACTTAATTTTCTATCAGGTCTGTGTTTTTCTCACTTACACAGCATACTGTGTTAAATTGCTGCCCTATCTACCAGCCACGACTCATATCTGCCAGCCTGTGTGCCAGGCCAAACTAGCCAATTAGTGCCACCAATCATAGTTGTTGTAACAGTATTAAAAACATTGTAAATCATCACTTTTTTGACTGTGAATCTGCAGTCTAGTAGTGCCATTGAATTGCAGTTCCCTCCTGTCTGCCAGCCTGTGTGCCAGGCCAACTTGCTTGCCAACTAGTTACACCAATCCTAGTTGTTGTAACAGTATTGTTAATCTTTAAAATTACAAATTGTTCGAATGTGAATCATCAATTTGCTTGTGCCATTGAATTGCACTTTCCTCCTGCCTGCCAGCCTGTGTGCCCGACCCAACTAGCCAATTAGTGCCACCAATCATATTTCTTGTAACAGTATAGAAAAAATTTAAAATCATAAGGTTTTTGACTGCAAATCTTCAGTCTCCTAGTGCCATTGAATTGCAGTTTCCTCCTGCCTGCCAGCCTGTGTGCCAGGCCCAATTAGCCAATTAGTGCCACCAATCATAGTTGTTTTAACAGTATTTAAAAAATTGTAAATCATCCCTTTTTTGACTGTGAATCTGCAGTCTAGTAGTGCCATTGAATTGCAGTTCCCTCCTGCCTGCCAGCCTGTGTGCCAGGCCCAACTAGCCAATTAGTGCCACCAATCATAGTTGTTATAACAGTATAGCAAAAATTGTAAATCATCACTTTTTTTACTGTGAATCTGCATTCTAGTAGTGCCATTGAATTGCAGTTCCCTCCTGCCTGCCAGCCTGTGTGCCAGGCCGACTTGCCAATTAGTGCCACCAATCATAGTTGTTATAACAGTATAGCAAAAATTGTAAATCATCACTTTTTTTACTGTGAATCTGCAGTCTAGTAGTGCCATTGAATTGCAGTTCCCTCCTGCCTGCCAGGCCGACTTGCCAACTAGTTACACCAATCCTAGTTGTTGTAACAGTATTGTTAATCTTTAAAATTACAAATTGTTCGATTGTGAATCATCAGTTTGCTCATGCCATTGAATTTCACTTTCCTCCTGCCTGCCAGCCTGTGTGCCAGGCCCAACTAGCCAATTACTGCCACCAATCATAGTTCTTGTAACAGTATAGAAAAAAATTAAAATCATAAGTTTTTTTACTGCAAATCTTCAGTCTCCTATTGCCATTGAATTGCATTTTCCTCCTGCCTGCCAGCCTGTGTGCCAGGCCCAACTAGCCAATTAGTGCCACCAATCATAGTTGTTGTAACAAGTATTGTTAATATTTTAAATTAAACATTGTTCGATTGTGAATCATCAGTTTGCTTGTGCCATTGAATTGCAATTCCCTCCTGCCTGCAAGCCTGTGTGCCAGGCCCAACTAGCCAATTAGTGCCACCCATCATATTTCTTTTAACAGTATTGAAAAAATTGTAAATCATCACTGTTTTGACTGTGAATCTGCAGTCTACTAGTGCCCTTGAATTGCATTTTTCTCCTGCCTGCCTGCCAGCCTGTGTGCCAGGCCGACTTGCCAACTAGTTACACCAATCATATTTGTTGTCACAGTTTTGTTAATATTTAAAATTAAAAATTGTTTGATTGTTATTCTGAATCATCAGTTTGCTCGTGCCATTGAATTGCACTTTTCTCCTGCCTGCCAGCCTGTGTGCCAGGCCCAACTAGTCAATTAGTGCCACCAATCATAATTCTTGTAACAGTCTTGAAAAAATTGTAAATCATCACTGTTTTGACTGTAAATCTGCAGTCTACTAGTGCCCTTGAATTGCATTTTCCTCCTGCCTGCCAGCCTGTGTGCCAGGCCGACTTGCCAACTAGTTACACCAATCATATTTGTTGTCACAGTATTGTTATTATTTAAAATTAAAAAATGTTGATTGTTATTCTGAATCATCATTTTGCTCGTGCCATTTTCCTCCTGCCTGCCAGTCTGTGTGCCAGGCCCAACTAGCCAATTAGTGCCACCCATCATATTTCTTTTAACAGTATTGAAAAAATTGTAAATCATCACTGTTTTGACTGTGAATCTGCAGTCTATTAGTGCCCTTGAATTGCATTTTCCTCCTGCCTGCCAGCCTGTGTGCCAGGCCGACTTGCCAACTAGTTACACCGATCATATTTGTTGTCACAGTATTGTTACTATTTAAAATTAAAAATTGTTTGATTGTTATTCTGAATCATCAGTTTGCTCGTGCCATTGAATTGCACTTTCCTCCTGCCTGCCAGCCTGTGTGCCAGGCCCAACTAGCCAATTAGTGCCACCCATCATATTTCTTTTAACAGTATTGAAAAAATTGTAAATCATCACTGTTTTGACTGTGAATCTGCAGTCTACTAGTGCCCTTGAATTGCATTTTCCTCCTGCCTGCCAGCCTGTGTGCCAGGCCAAATTGCCAACTAGTTACACCAATCATATTTGTTGTCACAGTATTGTTAATATTTAAAATTAAAAATTGTTTGATTGTTATTCTGAATCATCAGTTTGCTTGTGCCATTGAATTGCACTTTCCTCCTGCCTGCCAGCCTCTGTGCCAAGCCAGACTAGTCAATTAGTGCCACCAATCATAATTCTTGTAACAGTCTTGAAAAAATTGTAAATCATCACTGTTTTGACTGTGAATCTGCAGTCTACTAGTGCCCTTGAATTGCATTTTCCTCCTGCCTGCCAGCCTGTGTGCCAGGCCCAACTAGCCAATTAGTGCCACCAATCATAGTTGTTTTAACAGTATTGAAAAAAATTGTAAATCATCACTTTTTTTACTGTGAATCTGCAGTCTAGTAATGCCATTGAATTGCAGTTCCCTCCTGCCTGCCAGCCTGTGTGCCAGGCCCAACTAGCCAATTAGTGCCACCAATCATAGTTGTTATAACAGTATAGAAAAAATTGTAAATCATCACTTTTTTTACTGTGAATCTGCAGTCTAGTAGTGCCATTGAATTGCAGTTCCCTCCTGCCTGCCAGGCCGACTTGCCAACTAGTTACACCAATCCTAGTTGTTGTAACAGTATTGTTAATCTTTAAAATTACAAATTGTTCGATTGTGAATCATCAGTTTGCTCATGCCATTGAATTTCACTTTCCTCCTGCCTGCCAGCCTGTGTGCCAAGCCCAACTAGCCAATTACTGCCACCAATCATATTTCTTGTAACAGTATAGAAAAAAATTAAAATCATAAGTTTTTTTACTGCAAATCTTCAGTCTCCTATTGCCATTGAATTGCATTTTCCTCCTGCCTGCCAGCCTGTGTGCCAGGCCCAACTAGCCAATTAGTGCCACCAATCATAGTTGTTGTAACAAGTATTGTTAATATTTTAAATTAAACATTGTTCGATTGTGAATCATCAGTTTGCTTGTGCCATTGAATTGCAATTCCCTCCTGCCTGCAAGCCTGTGTGCCAGGCCCAACTAGCCAATTAGTGCCACCCATCATATTTCTTTTAACAGTATTGAAAAAATTGTAAATCATCACTGTTTTGACTGTGAATCTGCAGTCTACTAGTGCCCTTGAATTGCATTTTTCTCCTGCCTGCCTGCCAGCCTGTGTGCCAGGCCGACTTGCCAACTAGTTACACCAATCATATTTGTTGTCACAGTTTTGTTAATATTTAAAATTAAAAATTGTTTGATTGTTATTCTGAATCATCAGTTTGCTCGTGCCATTGAATTGCACTTTTCTCCTGCCTGCCAGCCTGTGTGCCAGGCCCAACTAGTCAATTAGTGCCACCAATCATAATTCTTGTAACAGTCTTGAAAAAATTGTAAATCATCACTGTTTTGACTGTAAATCTGCAGTCTACTAGTGCCCTTGAATTGCATTTTCCTCCTGCCTGCCAGCCTGTGTGCCAGGCCGACTTGCCAACTAGTTACACCAATCATATTTGTTGTCACAGTATTGTTATTATTTAAAATTAAAAAATGTTGATTGTTATTCTGAATCATCATTTTGCTCGTGCCATTTTCCTCCTGCCTGCCAGTCTGTGTGCCAGGCCCAACTAGCCAATTAGTGCCACCCATCATATTTCTTTTAACAGTATTGAAAAAATTGTAAATCATCACTGTTTTGACTGTGAATCTGCAGTCTATTAGTGCCCTTGAATTGCATTTTCCTCCTGCCTGCCAGCCTGTGTGCCAGGCCGACTTGCCAACTAGTTACACCGATCATATTTGTTGTCACAGTATTGTTACTATTTAAAATTAAAAATTGTTTGATTGTTATTCTGAATCATCAGTTTGCTCGTGCCATTGAATTGCACTTTTCTCCTGCTTGCCAGCCTGTGTGCCAGGCCCAACTAGTCAATTAGTGCCACCAATCATAATTCTTGTAACAGTTTTGATAAAATTGTAAATCATCACTGTTTTGACTGTGAATCTGCAGTCTACTAGTGCCCTTGAATTGCATTTTCATCCTGCCTGCCAGCCTGTGTGCCAGGCTGACTTGCCAACTAGTTACACCAATCATATTTGTTGTCACAGAATTGTTAATATTTAAAATTAAAAATTGTTTGATTGTGATTCACAATCATTACTTTGCTCGTTCCATTGAATTGCACTTTCCTCCTGCCTGCCAGCCTGTGTGCCAGGCTGACTTGCAAACTAGTTACACCAATCATATTTGTTGTCACAGTATTGTTAATATTTTAAATTAAAAATTGTTCGATTGTGATTTTGAATCATTAGTTTGCTCGTGCCATTGAATTGCACTTTCCTCCTGCCTGACAGCTTGTGTGCCAGGCCCAACTAGCCAATTAGTGCCACCAATCATATTTCTAGTAACAGTATTTAAAACATTGTAAATCATCACTGTTTTGACTGTGAATCTGCAGTCTACTAGTGCCCTTGAATTGCAGTTTCCTCCGGCCTGCCAGCCTGTGTGACAGGCTGAATTGCCAACTAGTTACACCAATCATATTTGTTGTCACAGTATTGTTAATATTTAATATTAAAAATTGTTAGATTGTGATTCTGAATCATCAGTTTGCTCGTGCCATTGAATTGCAGTTCCCTCCTGCCTGCCAGCCTGTGTGCCAGGCCCAACTAGCCAATTAGTGCCACCAATCATATTTCTTGTAACAGTATTGATAAAAATTTAAATCATAACTGTTTTGACTGTGAATTTTCAGTCTCCTAGTGCCATTGAATTGCAGTTGCCTGCCAGCGTGTGTGCCAGGCCCACTTTCCGTTTCCAACTAGTTCCACCAATCATATTTGTTCTAACAGTATTGTCAAATTTTTTTCCAAATAAATTTTTGGACTAAGAAGCATGACTCAGCTAGTTTAATCTAATTGCAGTTGCCTTTCTCCCAGCGTGTGTGCCAGACAGGCCCATTTGCTAATTATTGCCAACAATCATATTTGTTGTCACAGTACTTCTAATATTTAAAAAAATTACAATCTGTGACTTTTAAACATCTGTCTTTTTTTTGTTGTCAGTCTCACAGCGTATACTGTGCCCACTTGCCCAGTGCCACCACTCATAATTTGTGTAATAGTATTGTCAGTGTCCATTTTAAAAAAAATGACAGGCAGAGGCAGGCCACCCCGCAGGTTCCGTGGTCGTGGTTGTGGTGCTGTGATTCCTTTAGATCCTACAAATATGCACATTGTTCAGACGCCGGGTGCCAGGGGGGACGCGAAAAGTTCTGAGGAGGACCTAGTTGAATGGCTAACACAGGACACCCATTCTTCTACAGCTTCCGCTCCTAGTCCTCCTAACCTTGACGCACCATCTACGTCCAGCTGTGCTCTGGGCAGGTCTCAAGTGACCAGTGCCACTCGCCCGCCTGTCGCCACCACCAACACTAGCACCAGAGCCGCTTCACTTGATCTGTCACAGGAGTTATTGACACATCAGTTGGAAGAAATGAGTGATGCACAACCATCATTGACAGAGGATGTAGATAACAGTGATATGTCTCAATCAGGCAGCATTACAGACATGGAGGTACAGTGTGATGATGATGATGATGATGATGATGATGTTGTACCCGCTGCTGCTTCCTTTCTTGATGTGTCAGATACAAGTGAAGCGGTTGATGTCACGTGGGTGCCTGCTAGAAGAGAAGAAGAAGAGGGGGAAAGTTCAGATGGGGAGACAGAGAGGAGGAGGAGGAGATGAGTTGGAAGCAGGGGGAGGTCGTCGCAAGGATATAGTAGTGGCACAGTCAGACAGCATGTATCGGCAACTGGGGTCAGCCAGACAGCACACCGACGCCCATCAACGCATGCTGTTGCCAGCACCAGAATGCCGTCATCGCAGAGCTCAGCAGTGTGGCATTTTTTTGTGTGTCTGCCTCTGACAACAGCGATGCCATTTGCAACCTGTGCCAAAAGAAACTGAGTCGTGGGAAGTCCAACACCCACCTAGGTACAACTGCTTTGCGAAGGCACATGGTCTCCCATCACAAACGCTGATGGGAAGAACACATGAGTAGAAGCAGCACACAAACTGAAAGCCGCCCTCCTCCTCCTGCTCCAGCATCTTCAGCCACGTCAACCACTGCTGTCCTCCTTGCCCCCTCTCAACCATCCTCCACTGAGTCTCTCTTACGTAGCAGTTCATGGTCATCTGCCCACAGTCAGCTGTCTGTCAAGGACATGTTTGAGCGTAAGAAGCCAATTTCTCAAAGTCACCCCCTTGCCCGGCGTCTGACAGCTGGCTTGTCTGAACTCTTAGCCTGCCAGCTTTTACCATACAAGCTGGTGGAGTCTGATGCTTTAAAAATATTTGTATCTATTGTGACACCGCAGTGGAAGGTACCTGGCAGAAATTTCTTTTCACAAAAGGCAATCCCAAACCTGTACTCTGTTGTGAGAAAGGAAGTTATGGCATGTCTGGCACACAGCGTTGGGGCAAGGGTCCATATGACCACGGATAGCTGGTCTGCAAAGCATGGTCAGGGCAGGTATATCACCTACACTGCGCATTGGATAACCCTGCTGACGTCTGACAAGCATGGAATGCGTGGCTCTGCAGAAGACTTGATGACACTGCCATGACTTGCAGGCAGGCCTGCTGCTACCTCCTCTACTCCTCCTACTCCATCCTCTTCCATAACCTCTTCCATAACCTCTTCCTTGGCTGAGTCCTCTTCGCCTTCTGCGTCTTGCTCCACATCTATGGCACCCCCAGCTCCCCAGGTACTATGCTACATCACGGGTACGGCAGTGTCACGCCGTCTTGGGGTTGACTTGCCTGAAAGCGGAGAGTCACACTGCACCAGCACTCCTGACCACCCTGAACGCACAGGTGGATCAGTGGCTGACTCCGCACCAACTGGAGATTGGCAAGGTTGTTTCTGACAATGGAAGTAATTTGGTGGCGGCATTGAAATTGGGCAAGTTGACACAATTGCCGTGCATGGCACATGTGTGTAATCTGATTTTACAACGATTTGTCCATGAGTACCCAGGCTTACAGGACGTCCTGAAGCAGGCCAGGAAGGTGTGTGGCCATTTCAGGCATTCCTACACGGCCATGGTGCACTTGTCCGATATCCAGCATCGAAACAACCTGCCAGTGAGGCGCTTGTTTTGCGACAGCCCGACACGGTGGAATTCAACACTCCTAATGTTTGACCGCCTGCTCCAACAAGAAAAAGCTGTTAATGAGTATTTGTATGACCGGGGTGCTAGGCCAGCCTCTGGGGAGCTGGGGATTTTTTTGCCAAATTACTGGACGCTCATGCGCAATGCCTGTAGGCTCATGCGTCCTTTTGAGGAGGTGACAAACCTTGTCAGTCGCACCGAAGGCACCATCAGCGACATCATACCATTTGTTTTCTTCCTGGAGCGTGCCCTGCGAAGAGTGCTAGATCAGGCCGTAGATGAGCGTGAAGAGGAAGAGTTGTGGTGTCCATCACCCCCACAAACAGCCTTATCACCATCGCTTGCTGGACCTGCGGCAACGCAGGAAGAGGATTGTGAGGAAGAGGAGTCAGAGGAGGAATGTGGCTTTGAGGAGGAGGAGGAAGACCAAGCACAACAGGCATCCCAGGGTGCTCGTTGTCACCTCTCTGGTACCCGTGGTGTTGTACGTGGCTGGGGAGAAGAAGATACCATCAGTGAGATCAGTGAGGACGAGGAACGGGACATGATTAGCTCGGCATCCAACCTTGTTCAAATGGGTTCTTTCATGCTGTCGTGCCTGTTGAGGGACCCTCATATAAAAAAGCTGAAGGAGAACGACCTGTACTGGGTGTCCACGCTCCTCGACCCCTGGTATAAGCATAAAGTACCTGAAATGTTACAAAATTCCTGCAAGTCGGAAAGGATGGAGCATTTTAAAAATAAATTAAAATATATGCTTTACACAGCGTATAAGGGTGATGTCACAGCACAACGCTTTCCTGACGTCTTGTTGATGGAGGACATGCGTACCTTTTTAACTCCCATGCATCCCCAGAGCCTTTCGGGATCCAGCCTCAGAGAAAGACTCAACTGACAGGTAGCAGACTACCTAGCATTAACTGCGGATCTCGACACTCTCAGGAGCGATGGACCCCCTGACTACTGGGTGTGCAGGCTTGACTTGTGGCCTGAGCTATCCCAATTTGCAATGGAACTTCTGGCCTGCCACGCTTCAAGTGTCCTGTCCGAAAGGACCTTCAGTGCAGCAGGAGGTTTTGTCACTGAGAAGAGAAGTCGCCTAGGTCAAAAAAGCCTTGACTATCTCACTATCTTTTATTAAAATGAATGAGGGATGGATCCCGAAGGGACTGACATTGGGCGATACATTTGAATAAAAAAGGCCTGATGATGAGATGAACTGGCTTGGGCTACAACTGGTACACACGCTGGCTTTTTTTTTCTTATAATGCAGGATGACTTGCTTGACTTATCCGCCAACAAGTAGTGTTCAAGCCACAAGCTTTTAGGGCACTTTCTAAATGTTTTACAAACATCAATTTTTCTGGCCGCTGCTACAGCAGTGACTACAACAATACCCAATTTTTCAGTCATTTGTACATGCCTAATTTTTCTGGCCTCTGCTGCTGCTCTGTGGGTACAAAACTCTAATCAAAAAATAAGGCACATAACAGTGATTAAACTGTTAAGAATAGTACAACTTAACACACCACTCATATCTAGTGGACCATTAAATTGCATGCGCAGTGCCCCAAATGTGAAGGAGGAGGACCAACCAAGCATCTTTATCCATCTCTTGGTTGCTCTAAATTATCTCCAGGTTCCATCTATGCCATACCTGTACTCTATTGTGCAAAAGGGTGGCATATGTGGTGTTTCATGCTGTTTTGCCTGTTGCGGGTCGTGGCCCATGGTATAAAAAAAATGAAGGAGAATGACCTGTAATGGGTGTCCAAGCACATTTTTTGAAAAATATTCCCGGTTCCTCTAAATTATCTCCGGGTTCCTAAAATCAATGGCATACCTTTACTCGATTTCTGTTGAGGGTGCTGGACCCTCTTATAAAAAGGCTGAAGGAGAATGGCCTGTACTGGGTGTCCAAGCATGTTTTTTTGGCCAATTTCACGTTTCCAAAAAATTATCTCTGGGTTTCTAAAATCAATGCCGTACCTGTACTCTATTGTTCAAAAGGATGCCATATGTCCTCTTTCCTGCTGTTTTTTTGTTGTGGGTCCTGGACCCTCTTTTAAAAAGGCTGAAGTAGAAAGAAGTGTCCTGGGTGTCCAATCATTTTTTTGGTTCAATTTCCCGGGTGCAACAAATTATCTCCGGGTTTATAAAATCAATGCCTTACCTGTAATCTATTGTTCAAAAGGATGCCATATGTCCTCTTTCCTGCTGTTGTTTCTGTTGAGGGTCCTGGACCCTCTTATAAAAAGGCCGGAGTTGAAAGAAGTGTACTGGCTGTCCAATCAATGATTTTTTCTATTTCCCGTTTCATAAAAATTATCTCCGGGTTTCTAAAATCAATGCTTTACCTGTACTCTGTTGTTCAAAAGGATGCCATATGTCCTCTTTCCTGCTGCTGTTTTTGTTGAGGATCCTGGACCCTCTTTTAAAAAGGCTGAAGTAGAAAGAAGTGTCCCAGGTGTCCAATCATTTTTTTGGTTCAATTTCCCGGTTGCAACAAATTATCTCTGGGTTTATAAAATCAATGCCTTACCTGTAATCTATTGTTCAAAAGGATGCCATATGTCCTCTTTCCTGCTGTTGTTTCTGTTGAGGGTCCTTGACCCTCTTATAAAAAGGCCGAAGTTGAAAGAAGTGTACTGGGTGTCCAATCAATGATTTTTTCTATTTCCCGTTTCATAAAAATTATCTCCGGGTTTCTAAAATCAATGCTTTACCTGTACTCTGTTGTTCAAAAGGATGCCATATGTCCTCTTTCCTGCTGTTTTTTTTGTTGAGGGTCCTGGACCCTCTTTTAAAAAAGCTGAAGTAGAAAGAAGTGTCCTGGGTGTCCAATCATTTTGTTGGTTCAATTTAACGGTTGCAAAAAAATATCTCTGGGTTTCTAAAATCAATGCCTTACCTGTAATCTATTGTTCAAAAGGATGCCAAATGTCCTCTGTCCTGCTGCTGTTTTTGTTGAGGGTCCTTGACCCTCTTTTAAAAAGGCTGAAGTAGAAAGAAGTGTCCTGGGTGTCCAATCATTTTGTTGGTTCAATTTCCCGGTTGCAACAAATTATCTCTGGGTTTCTAAAATCAATGCTTTACCTGTACTCTGTTGTTCAAAAGGATGCCATATGTCCTCTGTCCTGCTGCTGTTTTTGTTTAGGGTCCTGGACCCTCTTCTAAAAAGGCCAAAGTATAAAGAAGTGTACTGGGTGTCCAATCAATGTTTTTTTTGATTTCCCAGTTGCAAAAAATTATCTCTGGGTTTCTAAACTCAATGCCTTACCTGTAATCTATTGTTCAAAAGGATGCCATATGTCCTCTTTCCTGCTGGTGTTTCGGTTGAGGGTCCTGGACCCTCTTATAAAAAGGGCTAAAAATAAAGAAGTGTACTGGGTGTCCAATCAATGTTTTTTTTCGATTTCCCTGTTCATAAAAATTATCTCAGGGATTCGATAATCAATGCCTTACCTGTAATCTATTGTTCAAAAGGATGCCATATGTCCTCTTTCCTGCTGCTGTTTTTGTTAAAGGGTCCTTGAGCCTCTTATAAAAAGGCCTAAGGATAAAGAAGTGTACTGGGTGTCCAATCAATGTTTTTTTCTATTTCCCTGTTCATAAAAATTATCTCAGGGATTCTAAAATCAATGCCTTACCTGTAATCTATTGTTCAAAAGGATGCCATATGTCCTCTTTCCTGCTGCTGTTTTTGTTGAGGGTCCTGGATCCTCTTCTAAAAAGGCCTAAGGATAAAGAAGTGTACTGGGTGTCCAATCAATGTTTTTTTCGATTTCCCGGTTGCAAAAAATTATCTCTGGGTTTCTAAAATCAATGCCTTACCTGTAATTTATTGTTCCAAAGGATGCCATATGTCCTCTTTCCTGCTGGTGTTTCGGTTGAGGGTCCTGGACCCTCTTATAAAAAGGGCTAAGGATAAAGAAGTGTACTGGATGTCCAATCAATGTTTTTTTTTATTTCCCTGTTCATAAAAATTATCTCAGGGATTCGATAATCAATGCCTTACCTGTAATCTATTGTTCAAAAGGATGCCATATGTCCTCTTTCCTGCTGCTGTTTTTGTTTTTTGTTGAGGGTCCTGGACCCTCTTATAAAAAAGCCTGAGGATAAAGAAGTGTACTGGGTGTCCAATTAATGTTTTTTTTTCGATTTCCCTGTTGCAACAAATTATCTCAGGGTTTCTAAAATCAATGCCTTACCTGTAATCAATTGTTCCAAAGGATGGCATATGTCCTCTTTCCTGCTGTTGTTTCTGTTGAGGGTCCTGGACCCTCTTATAAAAAGGCAGAAGGAGAAAGACGTATACTGGGTGTCCTGTCCAATGTTTTTTTATATTTCACGTTTCCTAAAAATTATCTCCGGGTTTCTAAAATCAATGCTTTACCTGTACTCTATTGTTCAAAAGGATGCCATATGTCCTCTTTCCTGCTGGTGTTTCGGTTGAGGGTCCTGGACCCTCTTATAAAAAGGGCTAAGGATAAAGATGTGTACTGGGTGTCCAATCAATGTTTTTTTCGATTTCCCAGTTGCAAAAAATTATCTCTGGGTTTCTAAAATCAATGCCTTACCTGTAATCTATTGTTCCAAAGGATGCCATATGTCCTCTTTCCTGCTGCTGTTTTTGTTGAGGGTCCTTGAGCCTCTTATAAAAAGGCCTAAGGATAAAGAAGTGTACTGGGTGTCCAATCAATGTTTTTTTCGATTTCCCAGTTGCAAAAAAATATCTCTGGGTTTCTAAAATCAATGCCTTACCTGTAATCTATTGTTCCAATTGATGCCATATGTCCTCTTTCCTGCTGGTGTTTCGGTTGAGGGTCCTGGACCCTCTTATAAAAAGGTCTAAGGATAAAGAAGTGTACTGGGTGTCCAATCAATGTTTTTTTTCTATTTCCCTGTTCATAAAAATTCTCTCAGGGATTCGATAATCAATGCCTTACCTGTAATCTATTGTTCAAAAGGATGCCATATGTCCTCTTTCCTTCTGCTGTTTTTGTTGAGGGTCCTGGACCCTCTTATAAAAAGGCCTGAGGATAAAGAAGTGTACTGGGTGTCCAATCAATGTTTTTTTTCGATTTCCCTGTTGCAACAAATTATCTCAAGGTTTCTAAAATCAATGCCTTACCTGTAATCGATTGTTCCAAAGGATGGCATATGTCCTCTTTCCTGCTGTTGTTTCTGTTGAGGGTCCTGGACCCTCTTATAAAAAGGCCGAAGGAGAAAGAAGTATACTGGGTGTCCTGTCCAATGTTTTTTTCTATTTCACGTTTCCTAAAAATTATCTCCGGGTTTCTAAAATCAATGCTTTACCTGTACTTTATTGTTCAAAAGGATGCCATATGTCCTCTTTCCTACTGGTGTTTCAGTTGAGGGTCCTGGACCCTCTTATAAAAAGGGCTAAGGATAAAGAAGTGTACTGGGTGAACAATCAATGTTTTTTTCAATTTCCAAGTTGCAAAAATGTATCTCTGGGTTTCTAAAATCAATGCCTTACCTGTAATCTATTGTTCCAAAGGATGCCATATGTCCTCTTTCCTGCTGCTGTTTTTGTTGAGGGTCCTGGAGCCTCTTATAAAAAGCCTAAGGATAAAGATATGTACTGGGTGTCCAATCAATCTTTTTTTCGATTTCCCAGTTGCAAAAAATTATCTCTGGGTTTCTAAAATCAATGCCTTACCTGTAATCTATTGTTCCAAAGGATGCCATATGTCCTCTTTCCTGCTGGTGTTTCGGTTGAGGGTCCTGGACCATCTTATAAAAAGGCCTAAGGATAAAGAAGTGTACTGGGTGTCCAATCAATGTTTTTTTCTATTTCCCTGTTCATAAAAAATATCTCAGGGATTCGATAATCAATGCCTTACCTGTAATCTATTGTTCAAAAGGATGCCATATGTCCTCTTTCCTGCTGGTGCTTTTGTTGAGGGTCCTGGACCCTCTTATAAAAAGGCCTGAGGATAAAGAAGTGTACTGGGTGTCCAATCAATGTTTTTTTCGATTTCCCGGTTGCAACAAACTATCTCAGGGTTTCTAAAATCAATGCCTTACCTTTAATCGATTGTTCCAAAGGATGGCATATGTCCTCTTTCCTGCTGTTGTTTCTGTTGAGGGTCCTGGACCCTCTTATAAAAAGACCGAAGGAGAAAGAAGTATACTGGGTGTCCTGTCCAATGTTTTTTTCTATTTCACGTTTCCTAAAAATTATCTCCGGGTTTCTAAAATCAATGCTTTACCTGTACTCTATTGTTCAAAAGGATGCCATATGTCCTCTTTACTGCTGCTGTTTTTGTTGAGGGTCCTGGACCCTCTTATAAAAAGGCCTGAGGATAAAGAAGTGTACTGGGTGTCCAATCAATGTTTTTTTCGATTTCCCGGTTGCAACAAACTATCTCAGGGTTTCTAAAATCAATGCCTTACCTTTAATCGATTGTTCCAAAGGATGCCATATGTCCTCTTTCCTGCTGGTGTTTCGGTTGAGAGTCCTGGACCCTCTTATAAAAATGACTAAAGATAAAGAAGTGTACTGGGTGTCCAATCAATGTTTTTTTCCATTTCCCTGTTCATAAAAATTATCTCAGGGATTCGATAATCAATGCCTTACCTGTAATCGATTGTTCCAAAGGATGGCATATGTCCTCTTTCCTGCTGTTGTTTCTGTTGAGTGTCCTGGACCCTCTTATAAAAAGGCAGAAGGAGAAAGAAGTGTACTGGGTGTCCTGTCCAATGTTTTTTTCTATTTCACGTTTCCTAAAAATTATCTCCGAGTTTCTAAAATCAATGCTTTACCTGTACTCTATTGTTCAAAAGGATGCCATATGTCCTCTTTCCTGCTGTTTTTTTTTTATCAGTATTTTTGTTTATTTTAGAACATTTAAAGTTATAATGCACTTATAGGTTCACTAAGATTATGACTTTGCACACTGCCATTTTCGATGCAGCCTTTTGACATGTCGTGTGATATGAATACAATAATGGTATGTTTTGAATCTGCTGAGCCTAATAAAAAAATAAAAAAAAAAGATATAATTTAACTTTAGTTACTAACTGAAGCATGATTAACAATAGGGGTTAGATCTATAAGCAGCAGCATAAAAAAACCATAAAATCTGCTTCAAACAGCGGTTAGGCTTAGAAGTGAAGGGGTTAAACACAGATAAAGTATTCCTTTAGGGGCGCAAAGAGATGGCTACCGGAACACTCCAGGAACTTCCCAAGAGTCGCTGTCTTGTGTTTCGGGTGATGTTAGAGACATCTGTGTAGTGTACAGGGAAACAAAAAATCCTCTCCATCTCTGTGCACCACAGGACGTCCTTCATGTCATCCATAAGCACAGGAAACTGCTGGCATTTCCCTTGCTTCAAGGAGTTCAGTTTTTGAGGTGATAGTACAGACTTTACTAAACTTTGCTTTCCTTTCATACTCAAGACAATCTTGTAGTTCCAGCTTATGATTTGCTGTGGGAAACAGTGGCCTGTCCATACCAGGAAGATTTACCCAGAAGTAACGAGCTCTGCTTGCAGGTGACACATGTTTAGCGTCAATCATCACAGGGCTTGCGTGCAGAATATGGCAGATGGCCCTCTTCTTCACATGTTTGTCCATAGCCACAACATTTTAAAACAGCCAGAAGAATGGTCGGTTCTCACCAGCCTTAAGTCGCGCTTCATTTACCAAATGCTGAAAGTCAAAAAATAGACAAACAGCGCCTTCAAAAAGACCTTTGCGATATGGATTCACCAGAGCAAGGTCATTGCAAGGACTTCCCCCGATAACCAAATTAAAATGCCCCAACTCCTCAATCTTCACCTTCACATTATTATTGTCCCACTACCTTGTACTCCTATGCTCAGCTCCCTGCTGTTGTTTTTGTTGAGGGTCCGGGACCCTCTTATAAAAAGGCCGAAGGAGAAAGAAGTGTACTTGGTGTCCTGTCCAATCAATGTTTTTTTCTATTTCACGTTTCCTCAAAATTATCTCAGGGTTTCTAAAATCAATGCTGTACCTGTGCTCTATTGTTAAAAAGGATGCCATATGTCCTCTTTCCTGCTGTTGTTGGGTGTCCAATCATGTTTTTTTTTTCAATTTCACGGTTCCTAAAAAATATCTCTGTGTAACTAAAATCAATGCCATACCTGTACTCTATTGTTCAAAAGGATGGCATATGTGGTGTTTCATTCTGTTGAGGCTGTTGAGGGTCGTGGCCGTGGGCCATCGTATAAAACGGCTGAAGGAGAACGACCTGTACTGCCTTGCTGCTCCTTTTAGGCAGGCCAGCTCTTTGCATACATGCCCACAGACTCTGTAACGCATGCCTCTTTTAGGGAGAGGTGCAGCCATAATGCAGGGTCAGAACCTCTGCCTGCAACTGTTATACTTGATTTTGCGAAAGGAAGTAACCTTAGCATGGTACCCTGCCCGCACGTCTTGTTGTTATATTTTGGTGAGGGTAATCATGATGGCAATGTAGACTACCCCCGAGAGGCCTGGAAGTAACAGGGATGAGATGAAAGTGCTAAGAATAGTACAACTTGAAACAACCGAGTTAGCCATGGGTGTTAGTCCAAGACCGTTTGGCTTTTTTTTGGTTTGGGTGCAGCTAATCATGCAGGCCATATAGAGCTGCCACCATTCAGTGTTGTATCAGGTATTAAACTAATAAGAACAGTACTACCAAAATACAGCCAATTAAGGGCCTATGAAGACTGAGCCAAGGTTGGATTGAAGTATTTTGTTAGGCTAATCATGATGGCCATGTAGACCACCACTGAGAGGCCTGGAAGTAACAGGGATGAGATGAAAGTGCTAAGAATAGTACAACTTGAAACAACCGAGTTAGCCATGGGTGTTAGTCCAGGACCGCTTGGCTTTTTTTTGGTTTGGGTGCGGCTAATCATGCAGGCCATATAGAGCTGCCACCATTCGGTGTTGTATCAGGTATTAAACTAATAAGAACAGTACTACCAAAATACAGCCAATTAAGGGCCTATGAAGACTGAGCCAAGGTTGGATTGAAGTATTTTGTTAGGCTAATCATGATGGCCATGTAGACCACCACCGAGAGGCCTGGAAATAACAGGGATGAGATGAAAGTGCTAAGAATAGTACTACTTGAAACAACCGAGTTAGCCATGGGTGTTAGTCCAAGACCGTTTGGCTTTTTTTTGGTTTGGGTGTGGCTAATCATGCAGGCCATATAGAGCTGCCACCATTCGGTGTTGTATCAGGTATTAAACTAATAAGAACAGTACTACCAAAATACAGCCAATTAAGGGCCTATGAAGACTGAGCCAAGGTTGGATTGTAGTATTTTGTTAGGCTAATCATGATGGCCATGTAGACCACCACCGAGAGGCCTGGAAGTAACAGGGATGAGATGAAAGTGCTAAGAATAGTACAACTTGAAACAACCGAGTTAGCCATGGGTGTTAGTCCAAGACCGCCTGGCTTTTTTTTTTGGTTTGTGTGCGGCTAATCATGCAGGCCATATAGAGCTGCCACCATTCGGTGTTGTATCAGGTATTAAACTAATAAGAACAGTACTACCAAAATACAGCCAATTAAGGGCCTATCAAGACTGAGCCAAGATTGGATTGAAGTATTTTGTTAGGCTAATCATGATGGCCATGTAGACCACCCCCGAGAGGCCTGGAAGTAACAGGGATGAAAGTGCTAAGAATAGTACTACTTGAAACAACCGAGTTAGCCATGGGTGTTAGTCCAAGACCGCTTGGCTTTTTTTTGGTTTGGGTGCGGCTAATCATGCAGGCCATATAGAGCTGCCACCATTCAGTGTTGTATCAGGTATTAAACTAATAAGAACAGTACTTCCAAAATACAGCCAATTAAGGGCCTATCAAGACAGAGCCAAGGTTGGATTGTAGTATTTTGTTAGGTTAATCATGATGGCCATGTAGACCACCCCCGAGAGGCCTGGAAGTAACAGGGATGAAAGTGCTAAGAATAGTACTACTTGAAACAACGGAGTTAGCCATGGGTGTTAGTCCAAGACCGCTTGGCTTTTTTTTGGGTTTGGGTGCGGCTAATCATGAAGGCCAGATAGACCTGCCACCATTCAGTGTTGTAACAGGTATTAAACTGCTAAGAACAGTACTACTTAACACAACCTATTACCATGGGTCCCAGAGCATATGTTTTATTATTATATTTTGTAAGGGTAATCATGCAGGCCATATAGACCTCCCCCAATAGGGTGAGTAACAGATATTGAAATGCTAAGAACAGTACTACTTAACACAAAGTTACCATGGGTCCCAGAGCATATGTCTTATTATTATATTTTGTTCGGTTAATCATGTAGGCCATATAGACCTCCCCCGATAGGGTGAGTAACAGGTATTAAAATGCTAAGAAGAGTACTACTTAACACAACCTAGTTACCATGGGTCCCAGACCGCATGTATTGTATATTTTGTAAGGGTAATCATGCAGGCCATATAGACCTCCACCGATAGGGTGAGTAACAGGTATTAAAATGCTAAGGACATTACTACTTAACACAACATAGTTACCATGGGTCCCAGAACGCATGTGTTGTTATTATATTTTGTTAGGGTAATCATGCATGCCATATAGACCTCCCCCGACAGGGTGAGTAACAGGTATTAAAATGCTAAGAACAGTACTACTTAACACAACCTAATTACCATGGGTCCCAGACCCAGAGCAGATGTCTTATTATTATATTTTGTATGGGTAATCATGCAGGCCGTATAGACCTCCCCAGATAGGGGGAGTTATATAGATTAAAGTGCTAAGAATAGTACTACTTAAAACACAACCTAGTTAACATGGGTCCCAGACCGCATGTCTTATTATTATATTTTGTCAGGGTAATCAGGCAGGCCATATAGATGGGGGGGGGTAACAGGGATTAAAGTGCTAAGAAAAGTACTAATTAACACAAGCTAGTTACCATGGGTCCAACACTGTGTGTCTTGTTGTTATACTTTGTCAGGGTAATCATGCAGGCCATATAGACCTCCCTTGATAGGGGTAGTAACAGGGATTACAGTTCTAAGAATAGTACTACTTAAACACTACCTAGTTACCATGGGTCCCAGACCAGATGTTTTCTTGTTATACTTTGTCAGGCTAATCATGCAGGCCATATAGAACTAGGGGGGTAAGAGGGATTAAAGTGATAAGAAAAGTTTTACTTAACACAACAAAATTACCATGGGTCCCAGACCACGTGTCTTGTTGTTATACTTTGTCAGGGTAATCATACATGCCATATAGACCTCCACCAATAGGGGGAGTTACAGGGCTGAAAGTGCTAAGAATAGTACTACTTAACACAACCTAGTTACCATGGGTCCAAGACCCATTGTCAGGGTAAATATATATATAACAAATCTATCTATTTCTCTTCTATCGATTCTATCTAACTATCAATCTATGTATATCTATTTATCCTATCTATCTATCTATCTATCTATCTTCTGTCCGGACTGTTTTGAGACAGCCACTTGTGTTTTTGACAAATTTGAAGTAGGAGGACAGACCAATCATCTTCTTCCAGCTACCGGTTCCAAAAATGAAGGTCATATAGACCTCCCCCGATAGGGGTAGTAACAGGTTGTAGTAAACTGCTAAGAATAGTACTACTTAACACACCACGGGTCACAGACTGCATGTCTTATTGTTATACTCTGTCAGGGAAATTATATATATTTCAAATCTATTTATTTATCTATCAAATCGATCGAACTATCAAACGTATCTATCAAATGTAGATTGCATCTATTGATCGATGTAATTCGTATCTATAAAATGTATATTACATATTTTGGTTGATGTAATTCGTATCTATAAAATGTATATTACATATTTTGGTTGATGTAATTCGTATCTATAAAATGTATATTGCATCTTTGATTCGATAACATTCGTATCTATCAAATGTATATTGCATCTATTGATCAATGTAATTCGTATCTATCAAATGTATATTGCATCTATTGATCTATGTAAATTGTATTGATCTGATGTATATTGCATCGATTGAGCTATGTAATCTATGTATCTATCTATCAAATCTATCTAGTGGTTGTGCAAATGGACTGTTTGCGGTTGATTGCGGGCGTTACACTTGGAGTTTGCTCTGTCAATGTGAAGCGGCCGTAACCCTTACACTACCTGATAGATACGACATCATAACAGATGTTTTAAAGCACGTTATTACAAACAATTTGGGAATGTTAGGTGATTTAGGCCCTTTATGGGTTAAAAGCAGACTCTGCATAAACTATGTAATTTTCTATGGGAGTTTTGCCAGGGATCCCCCTCCAGCATGCCATAGTCCCGGTGTTAGTCCCCTTGAAACAACTTTTCCATCACTATTGTGGCCAGAAAGAGTCCTTGTAGGTTTTAAAGTTCGCCTGCCTATTAAAGTCAATGGCGGTTCACTGGTTCTCGAACAATATCGGAAGTTCGAGTCCGCCGTTCGCGAACCGAAATTTTTAAGTTCGCGACATCACTATTTCTAATACATATTACAACAACTTCAAATCAATTTATCAGTATAAAATACAAAATCTCTCTTTTCCTCTTTGGTTAAATGTATTTAATGCTAAATGTTATTATTTATAGACTACACTGGTCTATGAAATGTTAAAGGGACAGTCTACACCAGAATATTTATTGTTTTAAAAGCTAGATAATCCCTTTATTACCCATTCTCTAGTTTTGCATAACCAACACAGTTATATTAATACACCTTTTACCTCTGTGATTATCTTGTACCTAAGCCTCTGCAAACTGCCCCTTGTTTCAGTTCTTTTGAGAGACTTGCATTTTAGCCAATCAGTGCTGGCTCATTGGAACTCCATGTGTGTGAGCACAGTGTTATCTATATGAAACACATGAACTAACATCCTCTAGTGGTAAAAATGTTTTGTTACAATGCCCTGAGCTAAGAGACAGCCTTCAAGGGATAAGAAATTAGCATATGAACCTCCTACATTTAGCTTTCAACTAAGAATACCAAGAGAACAAAACAAAATTGGTAGAAGAAGTAAATTGGATTTTTTTTTTTAAATTACATGCCCTATCTGAATAATGGAAGTTTCTTTTGGATAGATTGTCACTTTAAATTATAACTATAAATTACATTTTTAAATACAGCTTCAATTATACTATTTCTATAAAAAATATCTAGCTAAAGTCTAATAAAATTATCTAAACAATCGCAATATGTTACCAGTTCTCAATTTGAGAGTTCAGTCCCCAGGGTTCTTCACTGTCATACAAAGGGAGATTTGCACAATTTTGTAGGTGAATACATTAATCCCAATAATCTCTTACCCAGAAAGAGGGTTCCAACTGGGTTTATCAAAATGAATAACCAATTCAATATATATAGCTTATTTAACAATGTTTGGGCAGCACATATATCCAAATCTCACAATAAAATATTAGCTTAACTCCCACAAATCTAATGGAATTTCCAGGAAAATATAATTAAAATGTCTAGCCCACCATAATCTTAAATAACTTCAATTAATCAACCGTATAATTTTAACACTATTGACAAGCTAATATATATTAACCAATACAGCAATAATAAATATAATATGACCAACTTTACACACAATTTCTAATATATATTACAGCAACTTCAAATCAATTTATCAGTATAAAATACAAAGTCTATCTTTTCCTCAATGGTCAAATGTATTTAATGCTAAATGTAATGATTTATAGACTGCACAGGTCTATGAAATATTAAATTATAACTATCAATTTCATTTTTAAATACAGCTTAAATTATACTATTTCTATAAAGAATATTTAGCTAAAGTCTATTAAAATTATCTAAACAATTATGATACGCTACTAGTTAACCAATTTGAAAGTTCAGTCTCCAGGGTTCTCCACTGTCATAGAAAGGTAGATTTGCACAATTTTGGAGGTGAATGAATAGAGTCCAATGATCTCTTACCCAGAAAGAGGGTTCCAACAGGGTTTGTCAAAATGAATAACCAATTCAATATATATAGGTTATTTAACAATGTTTGGGCAGCACATATTTCCAAATCTCACAATAAAATAATAGCTTAACTCCCACAAATCTTATGGAATTTCCAGGAAAATATAATTCAACTGTCTAGCCCACCATAATCTTATATAACTTCAATTAATCAACCATAGAATTTTAACACAACTGACAAGCTAATTTATATTAACCAAAACAGCAATAATAAATATAATATGAACAACTTTACATACAATTTCTAATATATATTGCAGCAACTTCAAATCAATTTATCAGTATAAAATACAAAATCTATCTTTTCCTCAATGGTCAAATTTATTTAATGCTAAATGTAATGATTTATAGATTGCACTGGTCTATGAAATATTAAATTATAACTATAAATTTTATTTTTAAATACAGCTTCAATTATACTATTTATATAAAGAATATCTAGCTAAAGTCTATTAAAATTATCTAAACAATCATGATACGTTACAAGTTAACCTATTTGAGACTTCAGTCCCCAGGGTTCTTTACTGTCATACAAAGAAAGATTTGCACAATTTTGGATGTGAATGAATAGAGCCCAATAATCTGTTATCCAGAAAGAGGGTTTCATTAGGGTTTGTCTTGCAAGACTGTGTTACACACTCAGGTCAGGTAGGCAAAAATCAGCTCTGGCAAGCAGGGTCAGTCAAGTCAGTAACTCATCAAAAAAGGGCCTTCACTTCCTGTGCAAAGAGTTTTTATCCGTGACAAACTCAACCTCTATTTTGAAATCATGCAATAGAAGAAATATGGGTGTGAACTTATCTCTCATTGGATATTCACTTATCTGCATCTGGCACTTAATTAACCAATCATGCACCTCTGGATGCATTACTTAGAACGACCACAGGGGGCAACAGGAATTGGAATGTAGTTTTATTAGTAAAATACTTAAACTACAGAAACATATATTTCCTTATATACTTTTATAAAGTGTCTATTAAAATACATCTATGATTTCATAGTTCTACTAAAATATTGGGTTGAATATATGGCCCATCCAATTTAACAGAGTATGTATTTTTAAGACTAGACATGGATATAATTCGACATCTGTCAATATAAATATATATATATATATATATATATATATATATATATATATATATATATATATATATATATATATATATATATATATATAGACAGATGTCGAATTATATCCATGTCTAGTCTTAAAAATACATACTCTGTTAAATTGGATGGGCCATATATATATATGAATAAAACGAAGGAAAGTCGTGGCTCCAAAGTGTCCATAAAACGAAATTTATTGTAGTAATCCACAGTAAAAACAGATATGCACTAATCAGTACATCAACACACTAATCAGCACATGTTTCATGCCGTCCGGCACTTGTTCACTGCTCACAGGTGACCCAGACATCTCACCTTAAATAGGCATTTCAATTAAAGGTGTATACACTAGTAATTACAATCTCCATATAAGCCAATACAATAATATCCTGCTTATTGTCAATCATGTTTAACAATACCTGTACAATTAATTATACCTATCATAGCTCATAATAATATATGTGATAATAATAATAAAAGGTATATTTATACAAGTAAATGTTAAAGGGTCATTAAACACATAAATCTATGTCCCTTCTAAAATTTAGGCCATGAGGGATACTTGTATTGAGGGTGAATATCCAAAATATCTCTCTGGTATTCAGTTTTACCTCTCTATCTCCTCCCCTTTTCCATAATGGCACATGGTCAATGGCCTGTACATTTAGTAAGTTAGGGTCAGCATTATGGAATTCCCTGAAGTGTCTAGCTAAGGGGGTGTCGGATTCTGGATCTTCAATGGATCTAATATGGGCCAAAAACCTGTCTTTTAGGGGTCTCTTTGTTCTCCCTACGTATTGCTTATAGCACCCCCTACAGGTCAACAAGTATATGGCATGTGTTGTATTGCAATTCATGCAAAAATTTATTTTATAGGTTTTTTGTGTATATGTAGATATGCAGTTGTCTCCCTCTGTAACATGGTTACAGGTTTTGCATATATTTCTCCTACATTTGAAAAAGCCTATATATAAAACAAATACACCTATCTAATGTATGTCTCAGGGTTTTTTCCCTGCTTTGTTTGCCATGTGCTGCTGGCAGCCATTTTACTCCCCTCTCTTGCTGACTCTGGTGCATAGTGTGTGATGCTGCTCATTTCCTGCACGCCCTTTTATGGCCAGACTGGTGTACATCATCCATGTGAGACAGGTTGCAGTCTCATAATTGTGATGTCATCACTTATTATTTAAAGGGCCTCTACTTATTATTTAAAGGGCCTCTGTTCAGTATGCTTTGCCCTTGCGTTGTCTCAGAACTGTTTGTGAGTTCCTGTTCCTGTGTATTACCTGGCTCTCTGACGTCCCTCATAGTTCCTGATTCCTGGCTTGTACCTGACTCTGCTGTTCTCTTTGTTCCTGATTCTGGCTCGTCTGACTACTTGCTTTGGCTCCTGACTTGGCTCGTCTGACTATTCGTTTTGGCTCCTGACTTGGCTCGCCTGACTATCAGCTCTGGTTTTGACTCCTGGCTTGTTATTTGACTTCTGGACTTTTTATTATTTTTTGCTATTAATAAAGGTGTGATTTTTTTTGCACTTCTCGTCTCAGTCTGATTCCTGGCACCCTGACATTACGCAAGGGCCATGAATCCACCTTTACCTACCATCATTTCTAGGATGGATGTACAGGATCACCGCTTTGATCAATTTGCATTAGCCCTGCAAACCCTGCTGACTCGCACTGCACATTTGGACCAAAGTGTCCCGCAAGTTATGGCTGCTCCTGTTTCCGCTGCTGCACTTAGTCCTACCAGGAGCATGTCCGGTTCTGCACCTCTACCTCAGCAATATGGGGGTGATCCTATGCAGAGGGTTTTTGAACCAGGTGGCCATTTACTTTGAGATATTACCTCAGGCGTTTCCCTCTGACAGAGCTAAGGAGGGATTTCTCATCTTGTTACTCTCTGACACAGCTCTTGTCTGGGCTAATCCCTTGTGGGAGACTAATAAACCTGTGATTTCAAATTATCCTGAATTTGTGGCCTCTTTTTTAAGGGTATTTGATGTTCCGGCTCGCTCCTCCTCTGCTGCTAAACGACTCATGTCCATTCAGCAAGGTACAAGATCTGTTGCTCAGTATGCCATTGAGTTCCATACACATGCCACAAAGGTAGGTTGGAACTAGTAAAATTTTGACTGGAATATCTCCCCTGACCCCATTTAAACACAATCCAGCAATACCTATACCTAACATTGCAATAAATCCAGACAAACCGACCCACATTGGTAAAGCAACATTCCAATTTCTCTTGCAGGCTATCAAGTTAAAAACATATGAAGAAATCAGTGGCATGGAACCCGGGTTCTTGCCAAATTAGTTCTCATATGCACAGCTGAAATATTTTTATGAAACTCACACACATAAAAATCAGCTTGCTAGACAAACAATAGTCTTTGAAAAACTATGCCTCAGGAAACACACACTACCTTATTCTATCTCACTAATCTATAAAATCCTACTAGCACCAGATACAAACTCACTACCGAGCTACACTAGTGCTTGGCACAAGGAACACAAATTAGATATGACAAACCAAAAATGGCTAGAAGTATTCAGTATTCAATGACAAAAGCCTCTTCCATTTCTTCAAGGGTTTTGGAAACTAACCTCAAATTTTTAACACGTTGGTACCTAACACCCCATAGACTACAAAAGATATATCCTAAATCAACAGGCAGGTGTTGGAGAGGTTGTGGGGAAAGAGGCACCATGTTACACATTTGTCTGAAAATACACGACTTGCTAGATGAAGTGACGGCTAGAATAAGCACAACTATAGGGTCACTCGTACTCAACAGACCAGAAACACTCCTAAAATAAAGGCCTCCCTAAATTAAAAGATAAAGCAAAAAATGCATTAATGATTCTAATGCTTAACAGCATTAAAATAATAATCCGCAGACACTAGAAATCCCCAGATATCCCCACCATAGGGGAAACATTAAACCAGGTAGATCTACTCCTGCATATGGAGAGATATCATTATTTAAAATCTGACACAATAGAGATTCATGAAGCTATGCTTGAAATGTGGAAACAGGCTAAACAGAGGACTTGAAAATAGATAGAGATTAGAAATTAGATACTGCTATCCAAACCACTCACACCTCCTTTCTTGCCACTGACCACACAATACAGCATTAAGAAAACACCTATGCTGTGGAATAGGAGTATAGGGAAATAAAAATAAACTCTCACAATAGATAAATGGCTATATTGATATGAAAAAGCAAGCAAGATTCGGGACAATTAATTAATCACTTATTTACTTTATTATGGAAATTCAGGTAAAACATTGTTTAACAGTTGTGATGAATGCCTACTCAGATTTCACTTCATAATTTCCATTCCTTTTTGTCATAATGTTATTTCTCTTTTCTCCTTCCTTTTTCACCTTCCTTTTACTTCTTCATTTAGCTCTCCTTTATAAAGCCCTGATATCAATTATTATAAACTTATTGATGAGGACCCAAAAGAGGTCTGAGCATTTTTTAATAGGGCCAAAATGAGAATACTAACTATGAGAATACTAGCTATATTTTCATAAGTACAGAGGGATTTCCTAGATTAAGGTTATAATCTCTAATTCCAACTAAAGTATACCATAGTACTAGTCTAATATGTTTGCAAATGTATCTTTAACCCTTGACTAGGAACACATGCAACGGTAACCTTTGCAGTTGTAACCCATGCAGAACTTTGTATTTATCAGTATTTTGTATTGTTTATGATTCCTCAATAAATTTATTAAAATAAAAAAAGATACTTTTTGAAAAATCCAATAGAAAGAAACAAAAATGTACATAGAGAAGAATACATACATACAGATTTAAAACCAACATCTCCGTTATTCTCTGCACAGTGCAAAGGTAGTGCAATTGAACTATTTGAAAGAAAAGTAAAGGAGGGTATAGATAAAAATTTATAGTATAAAAGGTATATAATGGAACCTAACAAGGAAAGAACAGGAGGTCCTAACATATGCTACTGGGGTGGAATACAAGGAATGTATGGCTATGCAAAACTCTCCTTTAATTCCTACTTTGTCTAAAAGTATATGCATATAGCTCAAGTCTAATCTGTCAAATGCCTTCTCTGCGTCTAACGAGAAGTGCAGAGAAGGCACTTTATTAATGGAGGCACAATTTATTGTCTATGATTTTACGGGTATTGTCTGGTGCTTCCCTAGCTTTAATAAATTCAAACTTGTTAGAGTGGATACGTTTTATTAAGGGTTCATTCAGTCTGTTGGCCAAGATCTTAGTAAATAACTTGATGTCCTGATTTATTAGGGAAATGGGTCTATAGTTTTGGCACAAATGTTTGTTCTTACCTGGTTTTGGTATAACTGAAATACTGGCTAGCAGCGTTTTGTTCGGTATTTCGTAGCCTTGCATGATGGAATTAAATATGGTGACTAGTTTTGGGGCTATTTGATCTTTAAAAGTTTTATAGAATATTCTTGTAAAACCATCTGGCCCAGGTTCTTTATTAACTTTAAGGATTTTTATCACTAAAAGCACTTCAGTTAATGTTATGGGAGCGTTTATTATGTTAACATCCTCTATGGGTAAAATGGGGAGTGTGCTGTCGCCTAGAAAATTATTGAAGGTCTACAATTTATTTGTCTCTTTAGTTTGTTTTAGTAAATTATAAAAAAATAAAAAAAAGTCTGCAAATATGTTTGCGATTTCCAGTTGGTCGTTTGTTGTGTTGACCAAAGGTGTTTGGAATTGAGAGACCGTGGTGGCTCTAGTTATCTCTTTTATTTCATAGCATTCTATATGACTTATTGGAGTGTATGAAGTAGGGAGTATCTAATAGCTTTATGGATTTAATGGCTTCTTCTATTAGGATTTTATCTAGTTCAATGTTTTTCTGTTTTAAAAATTGTGTTGATGAGCACCACGACTGAGTTGTTTTTCTTAGTTTTAAGGTCATAATTTCTCTTCTCAATTCCTCTTGTTTTTGTTTTGTTTGTTCTGTTTTGTTTAGTTGCTTCAGAGATAATGATCCCTTTTGCATACGCCTTGAGCGCACCCCATTGGTGTATAAGGTTGCTTGTAGATTTATTATTGGAGATAATAAATTGGGATATATTAGTTTTGTAATTGTTGTTAGTATAGTTTATCGACCAATATTTTAGGGTTAAGAACCCACGAACGGGTTCTTAAGTGATTAATGATGCCACTTAGGGTGATTTCAACTATAGGGTGATCTGACCAGGGACAATTTAGAATATGTGCTTGGGATAGGAGAGGGACCAAGATTTGACTTAATAGGATGTAATCTATTCTGGAGAAGGAATTATGTAATGGGGAGTATTATGTATAGTCTTTGATGCCTTTGTGTAAGGTTCACCATCCATCAATTAGGTTGTGGTCTAGCAAAAAATCATTTAGGAGTTTTTGGTTGTTTTTTTTTTTTCTTCTTTTATTCTGAACTGTTGGTGTTGGCCTATCTAAGGAATTATTTAATGTTAGATTAAAATCTCCTTCAATGATCTTTCTGTATGTCTTCCATACATATGTATTACAGATTGTGACAGGGGTGTTATGTATGAGACCTCGTATTATTAAGTATCTTCCTTCTATATCAGTGATGACCTCTTCTTCATTAAAATTAAGGGTTTCATGGAGTAGGATAGAAAGCCCACAATGTTTTTTGGAGCAAGTGGCATGGTAGTGTTGTGGGTATATTTTTTCCCAGCATTTAGGAACGCCAGGTTTAGTGAAGTGTGTTTCTTGTAACATCACGACATGTGCGGTTATGGATTTATATCCTAACATTTGGTGTTAGAGTGTAATCCTCTAACATTGTTAGAAACAGTTTTAATAGAGGTCATAGGGAGGGGGAAAGAAAAATTAGCTGGTTTGGTTTATACTTAGTCTTGACGTTTGTCTTGAGGTTTGTCTTATTATTAGTGGTCATTATGTGTAGATGTATGCAGTTTTAGGGAGAAGCCACACCATATAAGCTGTAGTGGTTGTAGGATATAATGTGTCTGTATATTTGTGGATTGAAACAGAGTTCCATACTGCTCTCTTCATGTGTGCCCAAGGGGCAGAGTGATTTAATGTAGTGAAGGACAGTCTAATGTATATATGTGAGAGTGTGTGTGTTAAATAGTGATGTCACGAATAGTTCGCCGGCGAATAGTTCCCGGCGAATATAGCTTGTTCGCGTTCGCCACGGTGGGCGAACATATGCGATGTTCGATCCACCCTCTATTCGTCATCATTGAGTAAACTTTGACCCTGTATCTCACAGTCTGCAGACACATATCAGCCAATCAGCAGCAGACACTCCCTCCCAGACCCTCCCAGCTCCTGGACAGCAGCCATTTTAGATTCATTCTGATCCTGCATTCTTAGTGAGAGGAGGGATAGTGTAGCTGCTGCTGATTTTATAGGGAAATTGATAGCTAGGCTAGTGTATTCAGTGTCCACTACAGTCCTGAAAGACTCATCTGATCTCTACTGTAAGGACAGCACCCCAAAAAGCCCTAGAATATCTTTTTTGTTTTTTTGATTGCAATATATAAGCAGTTGCCTGCCTGCCAGCGTGTGTGCCAGGCCCACTTGCCAACCAGTGCCACCACTCATATCTGTTGTAACAGTAGTGTAAATTTTAAAAAAAAAAACTTTTTTGACTGTGAAACATCAGTCTGCTAGTGTAATCTAATTGCAGTTGCCTGCCTGCCTGCCTGCCAGCGTGTGTGCCAGGCCCACTTGCCAACCAGTGCCACCACTCATATCTGTTGTAACAGTAGTGTAAATTTAAAAAAAAAAAAAACTTTTTTTACTGTGAAACATCAGTCTGCTAGTGTAATCTAAAGCAGTTGCCTTCCTGCCAGCGTGTGTGCCAGGCCCACTTGCCAACTAGTACCACCACTCATATCTGTTGTAACAGTAGTGTAAATTTAAAAAAAACTTTTTTGACTGTGAAACATCAGTCTGCTAGTGTAATTGAATTGCAGTTGCCTGCCTGCCAGTGTGTGTGCCAGTCCCACTTGCCGACTAGTGCCACCACTCATATCTGTTGTAACAGTAGTGTAATTAAAAAAAAAAAAAAAAATTTGACTGTGAAACATCAGTCTGCTATTGTAATCGGATTGCAGTTGCCTGCCTTCCTGCCTGCCAGCGTGTGTGCCAGTCCCACTTGCCAACTAGTGCCACCACTCATATCTGTTGTAACAGTAGTGTCAATTTTAAAAAAAAATAGTTTTTTTACTGTGAAACATCAGTCTGCTAGTGTAATCAAATTGCAGTTGCCTGCCTGCCTGAAAGCGTGTGTGCCAGGCCCACTTGCCAAATAGTGCCACCACTCATATCTGTTGTAACAGTAGTGTAAATTAAAAAAAAAAAAACTTTTTTGACTGTGAAACATCAGTCTGCTAGTGTAATCGAATTGGAGTTGCCTGCCTGCCAGCGTGTGCCAGTCCCACTTGCCAACTAGTGCCACCACTCATATCTGTTGTAACAGTAGTGTACATTTTAAAAAAAAAAACTTTTTTGACTGTGAAACATCAGTCTGCTAGTGTAATCGAATTGCAGTTGCCTGCCTGCCAGCGTGTGCGCCAGGCCCACTTGCCAACTAGTGCCACCACTCATATCTGTTGTAACAGTAGTGTAAATTTAAAAAAAAAACTTTTTTGACTGTGAAACATCAATCTGCTAGTATAATCTAATAACAGTTGCCTGCCTGCCAGCGTGTGTGCCAGACCCACTTGCCAACTAGTGCCACCACTCATATCTGTTGTAACAGTAGTGTAATTTTTTTTAAAAAAACTTTTTTGACTGTGAAACATCAGTCTGCTAGTGTAATCGAATTGCAGTTGCCTGCCTGCCAGCATGTGTGGCAGTCCCACTTGCCAACTAGTGCCACCACTCATATCTTTTGTAACAGTAGTGTAAATTTAAAAAAAAAAACTTTTTTGACTGTGAAACATCAGTCTGCTAGTGTAATCGAATTGCAGTTGCCTGCCTGCCAGCATGTGTGCCAGGCCCACTTGCCAACTAGTGCCACCACTCATATCTGTTGTAACAGTAGTGTAAATTTAAAAAAAAAAAAAAAATTGACTGTGAAACATCAGTCTGCTATTGTAATCGGATTGCAGTTGCCTGCCTTCCTGCCTGCCAGCGTGTGTGCCAGTCCCACTTGCCAACTAGTGCCACCACTCATATCTGTTGTAACAGTAGTGTCAATTTTAAAAAAAAATAGTTTTTTGACTGTGAAACATCAGTCTGCTAGTGTAATCGAATTGCAGTTGTCTGCCTGCCAGCGTGTGTGCCAGTCCCACTTGCCAACTAGTGCCACCATTCATATCTGTTGTAACAGTAGTGTAAATTTAAAAAAAAAGCTTTTTTGACTGTGAAACATCAGTCTGCTAGTGTAATCGAAATTGCAGTTGCCTGCCTGCCAGCGTGTGTGCCAGTCCCACTTGCTAACTATTGCCACCACTCATATCTGTTGTAACAGTAGTGTACATTTTTTAAAAAAAAACTTTTTTGACTGTGAAACATCAGTCTGCTAGTGTAATCGAATTGCAGTTGCCTGCCTGGCAGCGTGTGCGCCAGGCCCACTTGCCAACTAGTGCCACCACTCATATCTGTTGTAACAGTAGTGTAAATTTAAAAAAAAAAACTTTTTTGACTGTGAAACATCAATCTGCTAGTATAATCTAATAACAGTTGCCTGCCTGCCAGCGTGTGTGCCAGACCCACTTGCCAACTAGTGCCACCACTCATATCTGTTGTAACAGTAGTGTAATTTTTTTAAAAAAAACTTTTTTGACTGTGAAACATCAGTCTGCTAGTGTAATCGAATTGCAGTTGCCTGCCTGCCAGCATGTGTGGCAGTCCCACTTGCCAACTAGTGCCACCACTCATATCTTTTGTAACAGTAGTGTAAATTTAAAAAAAAAAACTTTTTTGACTGTGAAACATCAGTCTGCTAGTGTAATCGAATTGCAGTTGCCTGCCTTCCTGCCTGCCAGCGTGTGTGCCAGTCCCACTTGCCAACTAGTGCCACCACTCATATCTGTTGTAACAGTAGTGTCAATTTAAAAAAAAAATAGTTTTTTGACTGTGAAACATCAGTCTGCTAGTGTAATCGAATTGCAGTTGTCTGCCTGCCAGCGTGTGTGCCAGTCCCACTTGCTAACTATTGCCACCACTCATATCTGTTGTAACAGTAGTGTACATTTTTAAGAAAAAAACTTTTTTGACTGTGAAACATCAGTCTGCTAGTGTAATCGAATTGCAGTTGCCTGCCTGCCAGAGTGTGCGCCAGGCCCACTTGCCAACTAGTGCCACCACTCATATCTGTTGTAACAGTAGTGTAAATTTTAAAAAAAAGCTTTTTTGACTGTGAAACATCAGTCTGCTAGTGTAATCGAAATTGCAGTTGCCTGCCTGCCAGCGTGTGTGCCAGTCCCACTTGCTAACTATTGCCACCACTCATATCTGTTGTAACAGTAGTGTACATTTTTAAGAAAAAAACTTTTTTGACTGTGAAACATCAGTCTGCTAGTGTAATCGAATTGCAGTTGCCTGCCTGCCAGAGTGTGCGCCAGGCCCACTTGCCAACTAGTGCCACCACTGATATCTGTTGTAACAGTAGTGTAAATTTAAAAAAAAAAAACTTTTTTGACTGTGAAACATCAGTCTGCTAGTGTAATCGGAGTGCAGTTGCCAGGGTGTGTGCCAGTCCCACTTGCCAACTAGTGTCACCACTCATATCTGTTGTAATAGTAGTGTGATTTTTTTAAAAAAAAACTTTTTTGACTGTGAAACATCAGTCTGCTAGTGTAATTGGATTGCAGTTGCCTGCCTGCCTGCCAGTGTGTGTGCCAGTCCCACTTGCCAACTAGTGCCACCACTCATATCTGTTGTAACAGTAGTGTTAATTAAAAAAAAAAAACTTTTTTGACTGTGAAACATCAGTCTGCTAGTGTAATCGAATTGCAGTTGCCTTCCTGCCAGCGTGTGTGCCAGTCCCACTTGCCAACTAGTGCCACCACTCATATCTGTTGTAACAGTAGTGTAAATATTTTTTTAAAAAACTTTTTTGACTGTGAATCATTAGTCTGCTAGTGTAATCAAATTTAAGTTGCCTGCCTGCCAGTGTGTGTGCCAGGCCCACTTGCCAACTAGTGCCACCACTCATATCTGTTGTAACAGTAGTGTAAATTTAAAAAAAAAAAAACTTTTTTGACTGAGAAACATCAGTCTGCTATTGTAATTGGATTGCGGTTGCCTGCCTTCCTGCCTGCCAGCGTGTGTGCCAGTCCCACTTGCCAACTAGTGCCACCACTCATATCTGTTGTAACAGTAGTGTCAATTTAAAAAAAAAATAGTTTTTTGACTGTGAAACATCAGTCTGCTAGTGTAATCGAATTGCAGTTGTCTGCCTGCCAGCGTGTGTGCCAGTCCCACTTGCCAACTAGTGCCACCATTCATATCTGTTGTAACAGTAGTGTAAATTTTTTAAAAAAAGCTTTTTTGACTGTGAAACATCAGTCTGCTAGTGTAATCGAATTGCAGTTGCCTGCCTGCCAGCGTGTGTGCCAGTCCCACTTGCTAACTATTGCCACCACTCATATCTGTTGTAACAGTAGTGTACATTTTTAAGAAAAAAACTTTTTTGACTGTGAAACATCAGTCTGCTAGTGTAATCGAATTGCAGTTGCCTGCCTGCCAGAGTGTGCGCCAGGCCCACTTGCCAACTAGTGCCACCACTGATATCTGTTGTAACAGTAGTGTAAATTTAAAAAAAAAAACTTTTTTGACTGTGAAACATCAGTCTGCTAGTGTAATCGAATTGCAGTTGCCTGCCAGCGTGTGCCAGTCCCACTTGCCAACTAGTGCCACCACTCATATCTGTTGTACCAGTAGTGTAAATTTAAAAAAAAAAAAACTTTTTTGACTGTGAAACATCAGTCTGCTAGTGTAATCGGAGTGCAGTGTCCAGGGTGTGTGCCAGTCCCACTTGCCAACTTGTGTCACCACTCATATCTGTTGTAATAGTAGTGTGATTTTTTTAAAAAAAAACTTTTTTGACTGTGAAACATCAGTCTGCTAGTGTAATCGGATTGCAGTTGCCTGCCTGCCTGCCAGTGTGTGTGCCAGTCCCACTTGCCAACTAGTGCCACCACTCATATCTGTTGTAACAGTAGTGTAAATTTAAAAAAAAAAACTTTTTTGACTGTGAAACATCAGTCTGCTAGTGTAATCGAATTGCAGTTGTCTGCCTGCCAGCGTGGGTGCCAGTCCCACTTGCCAACTAGTGCCACCACTCATATCTGTTATAACAGTAGTGTTAATTAAAAAAAAAACCCTTTTTTGACTGTGAAACATCATTCTGCTAGTGTAATCGAATTGCAGTTGCCTTCCTGCCAGCGTGTGTGCCAGTCCCACTTGCCAACTAGTACCACCACTCATATCTGTTGTAACAGTAGTGTAAACATTTTTTTAAAAAACTTTTTTGACTGTGAAACATCAGTCTGCTAGTGTAATCAAATTTAAGTTGCCTGTCTGCCAGTGTGTGTGCCAGTCCCACTTGCCAACTAGTGCCACCACTCATATCTGTTGTAACAGTAGTGTAAATTAAAAAAAAAAAAAAATTGACTGTGAAACATCAGTCTGCTAGTGTAATCGAATTGCAGTTGCCTGCCTGCCAGCGTGTGTGCCAGTCCCACTTGCCAACTAGTGCCACCACTCATATCTGTTGTAACAGTAGTGTAAAAAAAATATAAAAACATTTTTTTGACTGTGAAACATCAGTCTGCTAGTGTAATCGAATTGCAGTTGCCTGCGTGTGTGCCAGTCCCACTTGCCAACTAGTGCCACCACTCATATCTGTTGTAACAGTAGTGTAAATTTAAAAAAAAAAAACTTTTTTGACTGTGAAACATCAGTCTGCTAGTGTAATAAAAATTGCAGTTGCCTGCCTGCCAGCATGTGTGCCAGTCCCACTTGCAAACTAGTGCCACCACTCATATCTGTTGTAACAGTAGTGTAAATTAAAAAAAAAAAAAACTTTTTTGACTGTGAAACATCAGTCTGCTAGTGTAATCGAATTGCAGTTGCCTGCCTGCCTGCCAGCATGTGTGCCAGTCCCACTTGCCAACTAGTGCCACCACTCATATCTGTTGTAACAGTAGTGTAAATTTAAAAAAAAAACTTTTTTGACTGTGAAACATCAATCTGCTAGTATAATCTAATAACAGTTGCCTGCCTGCCAGCGTGTGTGCCAGGCCCACTTGCCAACTAGTGCCACCACTCATATCTGCTGTAACAGTAGTGTAAATTTAAAAAAAAAAACTTTTTTGACTGTGAAACATCAGTCTGCTAGTGTAATCGAATTGCAGTTGTCTGCCTGCCAGCGTGTGTGCCAGTCCCACTTGCCAACTAGTGCCACCACTCATATCTGTTATAACAGTAGTGTTAATTAAAAAAAAAAAAAAACTTTTTTGACTGTGAAACATCAGTCTAATAGTGTAATCGAATTGCAGTTGCCTGCCTGCCAGCATGTGTGCCAGTCCCACTTGCCAACTAGTGCCACCACTCATATCTGTTGTAACAGTAGTGTAAATTTAAAAAAAAAAACTTTTTTGACTGTAAAACATCAGTCTGCTAGTGTAATCGAATTGCAGTTGTCTGCCTGCCAGCGTGTGTGCCAGTCCCACTTGCCAACTAGTGCCACCACTCATATCTGTTATAACAGTAGTGTTAATTAAAAAAAAAAACTTTTTTGACTGTGAAACATCAGTCTGCTAGTGTAATAGAATTGCAGTTGCCTTCCTGCCAGCGTGTGTGCCAGTCCCACTTGCCAACTAGTGCCACCACTCATATCTGTTGTAACAGTAGTGTAAACATTTTTTTAAAAAACTTTTTTGACTGTGAAACATCAGTCTGCTAGTGTAATCAAATTTAAGTTGCCTGCCAGTGTGTGTGCCAGGCCCACTTGCCAACTAGTGCCACCACTCATATCTGTTGTAACAGTAGTGTAAAAAAAATATAAAAACATTTTTTTGACTGTGAAACATCAGTCTGCTAGTGTAATCGAATTGCAGTTGCCTGCCTGCCTGCGTGTGTGCCAGTCCCACTTGCCAACTAGTGCCACCACTCATATCTGTTGTAACAGTAGTGTAAATTTAAAAAAAAAAAACTTTTTTGACTGTGAAACATCAGTCTGCTAGTGTAATAAAAATTGCAGTTGCCTGCCTGCCAGCATGTGTGCCAGTCCCACTTGCCAACTAGTGCCACCACTCATATCTGTTGTAACAGTAGTGTAAATTAAAAAAAAAAAAACTTTTTTGACTGTGAAACATCAGTCTGCTAGTGTAATCGAATTGCAGTTGCCTGCCTGCCAGCATGTGTGCCAGTCCCACTTGCCAACTAGTGCCACCACTCATATCTGTTGTAACAGTAGTGTAAATTTAAAAAAAAAACTTTTTTGACTGTGAAACATCAATCTGCTAGTATAATCTAATAACAGTTGCCTGCCTGTCAGCGTGTGTGCCAGGCCCACTTGCCAACTAGTGCCACCACTCATATCTGTTGTAACAGTAGTGTAATTTTTTTAAAAAAAACTTTTTTGACTGTGAAACATCAGTCTGCTAGTGTAATCGAATTGCAGTTGCCTGCCTGCCAGCATGTGTGGCAGTCCCACTTGCCAACTAGTGCCACCACTCATATCTTTTGTAACAGTAGTGTAAATTTAAAAAAAAAATATTTTTTGACTGTGAAACATCAGTCTGCTAGTGTAATCGAATTGCAGTTGCCTGCCTGCCAGCATGTGTGCCAGGCCCACTTGCCAACTAGTGCCACCACTCATATCTGTTGTAACAGTAGTGTAAATTAAAAAAAAAAAACTTTTTTAACTGTGAAACATCAGTCTGCTAGTGTAATCGAATTGCAGTTGCCTGCCTTCCTGCCTGCCAGCGTGTGTGCCAGTCCCACTTGCCAACTAGTGCCACCACTCATATCTGTTGTAACAGTAGTGTCAATTTAAAAAAAAAATAGTTTTTTGACTGTGAAACATCAGTCTGCTAGTGTAATCGAATTGCAGTTGTCTGCCTGCCAGCGTGTGTGCCAGTCCCACTTGCCAACTAGTGCCACCATTCATATCTGTTGTAACAGTAGTGTAAATTTTAAAAAAAAGCTTTTTTGACTGTGAAACATCAGTCTGCTAGTGTAATCGAATTGCAGTTGCCTGCCTGCCAGCATGTGTGCCAGTCCCACTTGCTAACTATTGCCACCACTCATATCTGTTGTAACAGTAGTGTACATTTTTAAGAAAAAAACTTTTTTGACTGTGAAACATCAGTCTGCTAGTGTAATCGAATTGCAGTTGCCTGCCTGCCAGCGTGTGAGCCAGGCCCACTTGCCAACTAGTGCCACCACTGATATCTGTTGTAACAGTAGTGTAAATTTAAAAAAAAAAATAACTTTTTTGACTGTGAAACATCAGACTGCTAGTGTAATCGAATTGCAGTTGCCTGCCAGCGTGTGTGCCAGTCCCACTTGCCAACTAGTGCCACCACTCATATCTGTTGTAACAGTAGTGTAAATTTAAAAAAAAAAAACTTTTTTGACTGTGAAACATCAGTCTGCTAGTGTAATCGGAGTGCAGTTGCCAGGGTGTGTGCCAGTCCCACTTGCCAACTAGTGTCACCACTCATATCTGTTGTAACAGTAGTGTGATTTTTTTAAAAAAAAACTTTTTTGACTGTGAAACATCAGTCTGCTAGTGTAATCGGATTGCAGTTGCCTGCCTGCCTGCCTGCCAGTGTGTGTGCCGGTCCCACTTGCCAACTAGTGCCACCACTCATATCTGTTGTAACAGTAGTGTAAATTTTTTAAAAAAAAACTTTTTTGACTGTGAAACATCAGTCTGCTAGTGTAATCGAATTGCAGTTGTCTGCCTGCCAGCGTGTGTGCCAGTCCCACTTGCCAACTAGTACCACCACTCATATCTGTTATAACAGTAGTGTAAATTAAAAAAAAAAAAAAAAATTATTGTGAAACATCAGTCTGCTAGTGTAATCGAATTGCAGTTGCCTGCCTGCCAGCGTGTGTCAGTCCCACTTGCCAAATAGTGCCACCACTCATATCTGTTGTAACAGTAGTGTAAAAAAAATTTAAAAACATTTTTTTGACTGTGAAACATCAGTCTGCTAGTGTAATCGAATTGCAGTTGCCTGCCTGCCTGCGTGTGTGCCAGTCCCACTTGCCAACTAGTGCCACCACTCATATCTGTTGTAACAGTAGTGTAAATTTAAAAAAAAAATGTTTTGACTGTGAAACATCAGTCTGCTAGTGTAATAAAAATTGCAGTTGCCTGCCAGCGTGTGTGCCAGTCCCACATGCCAACTAGTGCCACCACTCATATCTGTTGTAACAGTAGTGTAAATTAAAAAAAAACAAAAACTTTTTTGACTGTGAAACATCAGTCTGCTAGTGTAATCGAATTGCAGTTGCCTGCCTGCCAGCGTGTGTGCCAGTCCCACTTGCTAACTATTGCCACCACTGATATCTGTTGTAACAGTAGTGTAAATTTTAAAAAAAAAACTTTTTTGACTATGAAACATCAGTCTGCTAGTTTAATCGGATTGCAGTTGCCAGCATGTGTGCCAGTCCCACTTGCCAACTAGTGCCACCACTCATATCTGTTGTAACAGTAGTGTGAATTTTTTTAAAAAAAACTTTTTTGACTGTGAAACATCAGTCTGCTAGTGTAATCGGATTGCAGTTGCCTGCCAGCGTGTGTGCCAGTCCCACTTGCCAACTAGTGCCACCACTCATATCTGTTGTAACAGTAGTGTAAATTTAAAAAAAAAAACTTTTTTGACTGTGAAACATCAGTCTGCTAGTGTAATCGAATTGCAGTTGCCTTCCTGCCAGTGTGTGTGCCAGTCCCACTTGCCAACTAGTACCACCACTCATATCTGTTTTAACAGTAGTGTAAAAATTAAAAAAAAAAAAATTTGACTGTGAAACATCAGTCTGCTAGTGTAATAAAAATTGCAGTTGCCTGCCTGCCAGCGTGTGTGCCAGTCCCACTTGCCAACTAGTGCCACCACTCATATCTGTTGTAATAGTAGTGTAAATTTAAAAAAAAAAACTTTTTGACTGTGAAACATCAGTCTGCTAGTGTAATCGAATTGCAGTTGCCTTCCTGCCAGCGTGTGTGCCAGTCCCACTTGCCAACTAGTGCCACCACTCATATCTGTTGTAACAGTAGTGTACAATTTTTAAAAAAAAACTTTTTTGACTGTGAAACATCAGTCTGCTAGTGTAATCGAATTGCTGTTGCCAGCCTGCCAGCGTGTGCGCCAGGCCCACTTGCCAACTATTGCCACCACTGATATCTGTTGTAACAGTAGTGTACATTTAACAAAAAAAAACTTTTTTGAATGTGAAACATCAGTCTGCTAGTGTAATTGAATTGCAGTTGCCTGCCAGCGTGTGTGCCAGTCCCACTTGCTAACTAGTGCCACCACTCATATCTGTTGTAACAGTAGTGTAAATTTAAAAAAAAAAAACTTTTTTGACTGTAAAACATCAGTCTGCTAGTGTAATCAAATTGCTGTTGCCTGCCTGCCAGTGTGTGTGCCAGTCCCACTTGCCAACTATTGCCACCACTGATATCTGTTGTAACAGTAGTGTAAATTTAACAAAAAAAAACTTTTTTGACTGTGAAACATCAGTCTGCTAGTGTAATTGAATTGCAGTTGCCTGCCAGCGTGTGTGCCAGTCCCACTTGCTAACTAGTGCCACCACTCATATCTGTTGTAACAGTAGTGTAAATTTAAAAAAATAACTTTTTTGACTGTGAAACATCAGTCTGCTAGTGTAATCGGATTGCAGTTGCCTGCCAGCGTGTGTGCCAGTCCCACTTGCCAACTAGTGCTACCACTCATATCTGTTGTAACAGTAGTGTAAATTTTTAAAAAAAAACTGTTTTGACTGTGAAACATCAGTCTGCTAGTGTAATCGAATTGCAGTTGCCTTCCTGCCAGTGTGTGTGCCAGTCCCACTTGCCAACTAGTACCACCACTCATATCTGTTGTAACAGTAGTGTAAAAATTAAAAAAAAAAACTTTTTTGACTGTGAAACATCAGTCTGCTAGTGTAATTGAATTGCAGTTGCCTGCCAGCATGTGTGCCAGTCCCACTTGCTAACTAGTGCCACCACTCATATCTGTTGTAACAGTAGTGTAAATTTAACAAAAAAAAACTTTTTTGACTGTGAAACATCAGTCTGCTAGTGTAATTGAATTGCAGTTGCCTGCCAGCATGTGTGCCAGTCCCACTTGCTAACTAGTGCCACCACTCATATCTGTTGTAACAGTAGTGTAAATTTAAAAAAAAAAAACTTTTTTGACTGTAAAACATCAGTCTGCTAGTGTAATCAAATTGCTGTTGCCTGCCTGCCAGTGTGTGTGCCAGTCCCACTTGCCAACTATTGCCACCACTGATATCTGTTGTAACAGTAGTGTAAATTTAACAAAAAAAAACTTTTTTGACTGTGAAACATCAGTCTGCTAGTGTAATTGAATTGCAGTTGCCTGCCAGCGTGTGTGCCAGTCCCACTTGCTAAATAGTGCCACCACTCATATCTGTTGTAACAGTAGTGTAAATTTAAAAAAAAAAAAATTGACTGTGAAACATCAGTCTGCTAGTGTAATCGGATTGCAGTTGCCTGCCTGCCTGCCAGCGTGTGTGCCAGGCCCACTTGCTAAATAGTGCCACCACTCATATCTGTTGTAACAGTAGTGTAAATTTAAAAAAAAAAAAAAATTGACTGTGAAACATCAGTCTGCTAGTGTAATCGAATTGCAGTTGCCTGCCTGCCAGAGTGTGTGTCAGTCCCACTTGCCAACTAGTGCCACCACTAATATCTGTTGTAACAGTAGTGTAAAAAATTTTGAAAAAAACTTTTTTGACTGTGAAACATCAGTCTGCTAGTGTAATCGAATTGCAGTTGCCTTCCTGCCAGTGTGTGTGCCAGTCCCACTTGCCAACTAGTACCACCACTCATATCTGTTTTAACAGTAGTGTAAAAATTAAAAAAAAAAAAAAATTTGACTGTGAAACATCAGTCTGCTAGTGTAATAAAAATTGCAGTTGCCTGCCTGCCAGCGTGTGTGCCAGTCCCACTTGCCAACTAGTGCCACCACTCATATCTGTTGTAATAGTAGTGTAAACTTAAAAAAAAAAAACTTTTTTGACTGTGAAACATCAGTCTGCTAGTGTAATCGAATTGCAGTTGCCTTCCTGCCAGCGTGTGTGCCAGTCCCACTTGCCAACTAGTGCCACCACTCATATCTGTTGTAACAGTAGTGTAAATTTAAAAAAAAAAAACTTTTTTGACTGTAAAACATCAGTCTGCTAGTGTAATCGAATTGCAGTTGCCTGCCTGCCAGCGTGTGTGTGCCAGTCCCACTTGCTTACTATTGCCACCACTCATATCTGTTGTAACAGTAGTGTACAATTTTTTAAAAAAAACTTTTTTGACTGTGAAACATCAGTCTGCTAGTGTAATCGAATTGCTGTTGCCAGCCTGCCAGCGTGTGCGCCAGGCCCACTTGCCAACTATTGCCACCACTGATATCTGTTGTAACAGTAGTGTAAATTTAACAAAAAAAAACTTTTTTGACTGTGAAACATCAGTCTGCTAGTTTAATTGAATTGCAGTTGCCTGCCAGCGTGTGTGCCAGTCCCACTTGCTAACTAGTGCCACCACTCATATCTGTTGTAACAGTAGTGTAAATTTAAAAAAAAAAACTTTTTTGACTGTAAAACATCAGTCTGCTAGTGTAATCAAATTGCTGTTGCCTGCCTGCCAGTGTGTGTGCCAGTCCCACTTGCCAACTATTGCCACCACTGATATCTGTTGTAACAGTAGTGTAAATTTAACAAAAAAAAACTTTTTTGACTGTGAAACATCAGTCTGCTAGTGTAATTGAATTGCAGTTGCCTGCCAGCGTGTGTGCCAGTCCCACTTGCTAACTAGTGCCACCACTCATATCTGTTGTAACAGTAGTGTAAATTTAAAAAAAAAAACTTTTTTGACTGTGAAATATCAGTCTGCTAGTGTAATCGGATTGCAGTTGCCTGCCAGCGTGTGTGCCAGTCCCACTTGCCAACTAGTGCTACCACTCATATCTGTTGTAACAGTAGTGTAAATTTTTTTAAAAAAAAATTTTTTGACTGTGAAACATCAGTCTGCTAGTGTAATCGAATTGCAGTTGCCTTCCTGCCAGTGTGTGTGCCAGTCCCACTTGCCAACTAGTACCACCACTCATATCTGTTGTAACAGTAGTGTAAAAATTAAAAAAAAAAAACTTTTTTGACTGTGAAACATCAGTCTGCTAGTGTAATTGAATTGCAGTTGCCTGCCAGCGTGTGTGCCAGTCCCACTTGCTAACTAGTGCCACCACTCATATCTGTTGTAACAGTAGTGTAAATTTAACAAAAAAAAACTTTTTTGACTGTGAAACATCAGTCTGCTAGTGTAATTGAATTGCAGTTGCCTGCCAGCGTGTGTGCCAGTCCCTCTTGCTAACTAGTGCCACCACTCATATCTGTTGTAACAGTAGTGTAAATTTAAAAAAAAAAAACTTTTTTGACTGTAAAACATCAGTCTGCTAGTGTAATCAAATTGCTGTTGCCTGCCTGCCAGTGTGTGTGCCAGTCCCACTTGCCAACTATTGCCACCACTGATATCTGTTGTAACAGTAGTGTAAATTTAACAAAAAAAAACTTTTTTGACTGTGAAACATCAGTCTGCTAGTGTAATTGAATTGCAGTTGCCTGCCAGCGTGTGTGCCAGTCCCACTTGCTAACTAGTGCCACCACTCATATCTGTTGTAACAGTAGTGTAAATTTAACAAAAAAAAAACTTTTTTGACTGTGAAACATCAGTCTGCTAGTGTAATTGAATTGCAGTTGCCTGCCAGCGTGTGTGCCAGTCCCTCTTGCTAACTAGTGCCACCACTCATATCTGTTGTAACAGTAGTGTAAATTTAAAAAAAAAAAACTTTTTTGACTGTAAAACATCAGTCTGCTAGTGTAATCAAATTGCTGTTGCCTGCCTGCCAGTGTGTGTGCCAGTCCCACTTGCCAACTATTGCCACCACTGATATCTGTTGTAACAGTAGTGTAAATTTAACAAAAAAAAACTTTTTTGACTGTGAAACATCAGTCTGCTAGTGTAATTGAATTGCAGTTGCCTGCCAGCGTGTGTGCCAGTCCCACTTGCTAAATAGTGCCACCACTCATATCTGTTGTAACAGTAGTGTAAATTTAAAAAAAAAAAAAAAAATTGACTGTGAAACATCAGTCTGCTAGTGTAATCGAATTGCAGTTGCCTGCCTGCCAGAGTGTGTGTCAGTCCCACTTGCCAACTAGTGCCACCACTAATATCTGTTGTAACAGTAGTGTAAAAAATTTTGAAAAAAACTTTTTTGACTGTGAAACATCAGTCTGCTAGTGTAATCGGATTGCAGTTGCCTGCCTGCCTGCCAGCGTGTGTGCCAGGCCCACTTGCCAACTAGTGCCACCACTCATATCTGTTGTAACAGTAGTGTAAATTAAAAAAAAAAACTTTTTTGACTGTGAAACATCAGTCTGCTAGTGTAATCAAATTGCAGTTGCCTGCCTGCCTGCCAGCGTGTGTGCCAGGCCCACTTGCCAACTAGTGCCACCACTCATATCTGTTGTAACAGTAGTGTAAATTTAAAAAAAAAAAACTTTTTTGACTGTGAAACATCAGTCTGCTAGTGTAATCGGATTGCAGTTGCCTGCCTGCCAGCGTGTGTGCCAGTCCCACTTGCCAACTAGTGCCACCACTCATATCTGTTGTAACAGTAGTGTAAATTTAAAAAAATAGTTTTTTGACTGTGAAATATCAGTCTGCTAGTGTAATCGAATTGCAGTTGTCTGCCTGCCAGCATGTGTGCCAGTCCCACTTGCCAACTAGTGCCACCACTCATATCTGTTGTAACAGTAGTGTAAAAAATTTTTAAAAAAACTTTTTTGACTGTGAAACATCAGTCTGCTAGTGTAATCGGATTGCAGTTGCCTGCCTGCCAGCGTGTGTGCCAGTCCCACTTGCCAACTAGTGCCACCACTCATATCTGTTGTAACAGTAGTGTAAATTTAAAAAAATAGTTTTTTGACTGTGAAATATCAGTCTGCTAGTGTAATCGAATTGCAGTTGCCTGCCTGCCAGCGTGTGCGCCAGGCCCACTTGCCAACTAGTGCCACCACTGATTTCTGTTGTAACAGTAGTGTAAATTTAAAAAAAAAAAAACTTTTTTGACTGTGAAACATCAGTCTGCTAGTGTAATCGAATTGCAGTTGCCTGCGTGTGTGCCAGTTCCACTTGCCAACTAGTGCCACCACTCATATCTGTTGTAACAGTAGTGTAAATTTAAAAAAATAGTTTTTTGACTGTGAAATATCAGTCTGCTAGTGTAATCGAATTGCAGTTGCCTGCCTGCCAGCGTGTGCGCCAGGCCCACTTGCCAACTAGTGCCACCACTGATTTCTGTTGTAACAGTAGTGTAAATTTAAAAAAAAAAAAACTTTTTTGACTGTGAAACATCAGTCTGCTAGTGTAATCGAATTGCTGTTGCCTGCCTGCCAGCGTGTGCGCCAGGCCCACTTGCCAACTATTGCCACCACTGATATCTGTTGTAACAGTAGTGTAAATTTAACAAAAAAAAACTTTTTTGACTGTGAAACATCAGTCTGCTAGTGTAATTGAATTGCAGTTGCCTGCCAGCGTGTGTGCCAGTCCCACTTGCTAACTAGTGCCACCACTCATATCTGTTGTAACAGTAGTGTAAATTAAAAAAAAAAAAACTTTTTTGACTGTGAAACATCAGTCTGCTAGTGTAATCGAATTGCAGTTGCCTGCAAGCGTGTGTGCCAGTCCCACTTGCCAACTAGTGCCACCACTCATATCTGTTGTAACAGTAGTGTACAATTTTTTTAAAAAAACTTTTTTGACTGTGAAACATCAGTCTGCTAGTGTAATCGAATTGCTGTTGCCTGCCTGCCAGCGTGTGCGCCAGGCCCACTTGCCAACTATTGCCACCACTGATATCTGTTGTAACAGTAGTGTAAATTTAACAAAAAAAAACTTTTTTGACTGTGAAACATCAGTCTGCTAGTGTAATTGAATTGCAGTTGCCTGCCAGCGTGTGTGCCAGTCCCACTTGCTAACTAGTGCCACCACTCATATCTGTTGTAACAGTAGTGTAAATTAAAAAAAAAAAAACTTTTTTGACTGTGAAACATCAGTCTGCTAGTGTAATCGAATTGCAGTTGCCTGCCTGCCAGCGTGTGTGCCAGGCCCACTTGCCAACTAGTGCCACCACTCATATCTGTTGTAACAGTAGTGTAAATTTAAAAAAAAAAAACTTTTTTGACTGTGAAACATCAGTCTGCTAGTGTAATCGGATTGCAGTTGCCTGTCTGCCAGCGTGTGTGCCAGTCCCACTTGCCAACTAGTGCCACCACTCATATCTGTTGTAACAGTAGTGTCAATTTAAAAAAAATAGTTTTTTGACTGTGAAATATCAGTCTGCTAGTGTAATCGAATTGCAGTTGTCTGCCTGCGAGCATGTGTGCCAGTCCCACTTGCCAACTAGTGCCACCACTCATATCTGTTGTAACAGTAGTGTAAAAATTTTTTAAAAAAACTTTTTTGACTGTGAAACATCAGTCTGCTAGTGTAATCGAATTGCAGTTGCCTGCCTGCCAGCAAGTGCGCCAGGCCCACTTGCCAACTAGTGCCACCACTGATTTCTGTTGTAACAGTAGTGTAAATTTTTTAAAAAAAACTTTTTTGACTGTGAAACATCAGTCTGCTAGTGTAATCGAATTGCAGTTGCCTGCGTGTGTGCCAGTCCCACTTGCCAACTAGTGCAACCACTCATATCTGTTGTAACAGTAGTGTAAATTTAAAAAAAAAAAAACTTTTTTGACTGTGAAACATCAGTCTGCTAGTGTAATCGAATTGCAGTTGCCTGCCTGCCAGCGTGTGTGCCAGTCCCACTTGCTTACTATTGCCACCACTCATATCTGTTGTAACAGTAGTGTACAATTTTTTAAAAAAAACTTTTTTGACTGTGAAACATCAGTCTGCTAGTGTAATCGAATTGCAGTTGCCTGCCTGCCTGCCTGCGTGTGTGCCAGTCCCACTTGCCAACTAGTGTCACCACTCATATCTGTTGTAACAGTAGTGTAAATTTAAAAAAAAAAAAAAATTTGACTGTGAAACATCAGTCTGCTAGTGTAATAAAAATTGCAGTTGCCTGCCTGCCAGCGTGTGTGCCAGTCCCACATGCCAACTAGTGCCACCACTCATATCTGTTGTAACAGTAGTGTAAATTAAACTTTTTTGACTGTGAAACATCAGTCTGCTAGTGTAATCGAATTGCAGTTGCCTGCCTGCCAGCGTGTGTGCCAGTCCCACTTGCTAACTATTGCCACCACTGATACCTGTTGTAACAGTAGTGTAAATTTAAAAAAAAAAACTTTTTTGACTGTGAAACATCAGTCTGCTAGTGTAATCGGATTGCAGTTGCCAGCGTGTGTGCCAGTCCCACTTGCCAACTAGTGCCACCACTCATATCTGTTGTAACAGTAGTGTGAATTTTTTTAAAAAAAACTTTTTTGACTGTGAAACATCAGTCTGCTAGTGTAATCGGATTGCAGTTGCCTGCCAGCGTGTGTGCCAGTCCCACTTGCCAACTAGTGCCACCACTCATATCTGTTGTAACAGTAGTGTAAATTTAAAAAAAAAAACTTTTTTGACTGTGAAACATCAGTCTGCTAGTGTAATCGAATTGCAGTTGCCTTCCTGCCAGTGTGTTTGCCAGTCCCACTTGCCAACTAGTACCACCACTCATATCTGTTGTAACAGTAGTGTAAAAATTAAAAAAAAAAAAACTTTTTTGACTGTGAAACATCAGTCTGCTAGTGTAATCAAATTTAAGTTGCCTGCCTGCCAGTGTGTGTGCCAGGCCCACTTGCCAACTAGTGCCACCACTCATATCTGTTGTAACAGTAGTGTAAATTAAAAAAAAAAAAAATTGACTGTGAAACATCAGTCTGCTAGTGTAATCGAATTGCAGTTGCCTGCCTGCCAGAGTGTGTGCCAGTCCCACTTGCCAACTAGTGCCACCACTAATATCTGTTGTAACAGTAGTGTAAAAAATTTTGAAAAAAACTTTTTTGACTTTGAAACATCAGTCTGCTAGTGTAATCGGATTGCAGTTGCCTGCCTGCCTGCCAGCGTGTGTGCCAGGCCCACTTGACAACTAGTGCCACCACTCATATCTGTTGTAACAGTAGTGTAAATTAAAAAAAAAAACTTTTTTGACTGTGAAACATCAGTCTGCTAGTGTAATCGAAATGCAGTTGCCTGCCAGCGTGTGTGCCAGGCCCACTTGCCAACTAGTGCCACCACTCATATCTGTTGTAACAGTAGTGTAAATTTAAAAAAAAAAAACTTTTTTGACTGTGAAACATCAGTCTGCTAGTGTAATAAAAATTGCAGTTGCCTGCCTGACAGCGTGTGTGCCAGTCCCACTTGCCAACTAGTGCCACCACTCATATCTGTTGTAACAGTAGTGTAAATTTAAAAAAAAAAACTTTTTTGACTGTGAAACATCAGTCTGCTAGTGTAATCGAATTGCTGTTGCCTGCCTGCCAGCGTGTGCGCCAGGCCCACTTGCCAACTATTGCCACCACTGATATCTGTTGTAACAGTAGTGTAAATTTAACAAAAAAAAACTTTTTTGACTGTGAAACATCAGTCTGCTAGTGTAATTGAATTGCAGTTGCCTGCCAGCGTGTGTGCCAGTCCCACTTGCTAACTAGTGCCACCACTCATATCTGTTGTAACAGTAGTGTAAATTAAAAAAAAAAAAACTTTTTTGACTGTGAAACATCAGTCTGCTAGTGTAATCGAATTGCAGTTGCCTGCCAGCGTGTGTGCCAGTCCCACTTGCCAACTAGTGCCACCACTCATATCTGTTGTAACAGTAGTGTACAATTTTTTTTAAAAAACTTTTTTGACTGTGAAACATCAGTCTGCTAGTGTAATCGAATTGCTGTTGCCTGCCTGCCAGCGTGTGCGCCAGGCCCACTTGCCAACTATTGCCACCACTGATATCTGTTGTAACAGTAGTGTAAATTTAACAAAAAAAAAACTTTTTTGACTGTGAAACATCAGTCTGCTAGTGTAATTGAATTGCAGTTGCCTGCCAGCGTGTGTGCCAGTCCCACTTGCTAACTAGTGCCACCACTCATATCTGTTGTAACAGTAGTGTAAATTAAAAAAAAAAAAACTTTTTTGACTGTGAAACATCAGTCTGCTAGTGTAATCGAATTGCAGTTGCCTGCCTGCCAGCGTGTGTGCCAGGCCCACTTGCCAACTAGTGCCACCACTCATATCTGTTGTAACAGTAGTGTAAATTTAAAAAAAAAAAACTTTTTTGACTGTGAAACATCAGTCTGCTAGTGTAATCGGATTGCAGTTGCCTGCCTGCCAGCGTGTGTGCCAGTCCCACTTGCCAACTAGTGCCACCACTCATATCTGTTGTAACAGTAGTGTCAATTTAAAAAAAATAGTTTTTTGACTGTGAAATATCAGTCTGCTAGTGTAATCGAATTGCAGTTGTCTGCCTGCCAGCATGTGTGCCAGTCCCACTTGCCAACTAGTGCCACCACTCATATCTGTTGTAACAGTAGTGTAAACATTTTTTAAAAAAACTTTTTTGACTGTGAAACATCAGTCTGCTAGTGTAATCGAATTGCAGTTGCCTGCCTGCCAGCAAGTGCGCCAGGCCCACTTGCCAACTAGTGCCACCACTGATTTCTGTTGTAACAGTAGTGTAAATTTAAAAAAAAAAACTTTTTTGACTGTGAAACATCAGTCTGCTAGTGTAATCGAATTGCAGTTGCCTGCGTGTGTGCCAGTCCCACTTGCCAACTAGTGCAACCACTCATATCTGTTGTAACAGTAGTGTAAATTTAAAAAAAAAAAAACTTTTTTGACTGTGAAACATCAGTCTGCTAGTGTAATCGAATTGCAGTTGCCTGCCTGCCAGCGTGTGTGCCAGTCCCACTTGCTTACTATTGCCACCACTCATATCTGTTGTAACAGTAGTGTACAATTTTTTTAAAAAAACTTTTTTGACTGTGAAACATCAGTCTGCTAGTGTAATCGAATTGCAGTTGCCTGCCTGCCTGCGTGTGTGCCAGTCCCACTTGCCAACTAGTGCCACCACTCATATCTGTTGTAACAGTAGTGTAAATTTAAAAAAAAAAAAAAATTTGACTGTGAAACATCAGTCTGCTAGTGTAATAAAAATTGCAGTTGCCTGCCTGCCAGCGTGTGTGCCAGTCCCACATGCCAACTAGTCCCACCACTCATATCTGTTGTAACAGTA